>NW_026272159.1:0-1133 GCF_000697945.3 Frankliniella occidentalis | reverse complement strand
GGGGGGGGGTAGCTGCGGTCACTTTAACCCCCGTGTGGCGACTATTAGCCCTCTGAAGCCAAAGTCACAGGGGCCAGCCCGTCCGAGGAGGATGCCTAAAGGTCCGCTGAGAAATGCAAAGGCGATGCAAGCCAAACCCTTTCTTTCCTATTTTGTTTTTTGTTGTTTGCTTTTTGTTTAGGGGAGGGGGTGGTAATTTTTTTTATGTGCTGAGAAGGAACACGCAGTGTGTCCACGGTAAACTCGCCAATGACTGTTGCCTTCCCGGGGTGACGTAATGTGCAGACCTTACGGCATTGCTGTGTGTGTGAGTGCACATGTGCGGTTAAGCGCGCTTTACGAGGCCGGGACCTTATCCCGATGGGTGGGGGGCGGGCGCCCCGAGCCCGGGGATTTAACAGGCTCAGGGACCGCCGCCGGACGAACCACCGCCCGCGCCATCCAGTAAACATGTCGACTCTCGCTGCCGTCAGTTCGGGTGAAACGAGACCACTGCTGATGTGTGTAAGCGAACGGGGTGGCGCTGCAGTTCGCCCACTCTGGCGGCAACTTGCTCAAACGCAGCACCAGTTTTCATTCATTTCCCCGTTTGCGCCCTGAAAACGCAAGTGTGTTATAATGTTGCACACTTATTGTAGGCGTGTGAACGTCATTCGTACACGTGAGGCGCAGGCGCAAATAATTCAAGAAGGAAGGTTCTTACCTTTACTCCCTCAAGTGTACGAGTGGGTACACATTGACAAGTAGTGTGTGCGACGTACGACTTTAACGCAGTTGGGTTTTAACAACTAAGTTGTGTTTACAGTGCAGCAACTTTAAAAAAAGAATCTTACAAATATCCGTTTCCATTTGGGTTTATTTGACGCCCAGAGATGTCTGCGCGGTCGTCGTTGTTCTCACCGCGACTGCTCCCCGCCGCGGCGGCGCGGTCTCTGCGGCGGCGGCAGCCAGCCACTCCAAGGGCGAACCCGCCCGAAATTGCCAATCCCTCCGGCAGAGATAACGCTGTTGTGTCGCAGCGTGTCGTGCGTTACCCGCAGACGGGAGGGGAAATTGATTCACGCACGTTCACTCCCTAAAGTCACAGCACTACAACATTCAACCCTCCTCCCCCTCTCCCCTCCCCCCTCCCC
>NW_026272158.1:0-3361 GCF_000697945.3 Frankliniella occidentalis | reverse complement strand
CCTTCTCTCTCTCCTTTACACACACACACGCCTCACGGTCTCCACGACGTCCAACAGGAGCAGCAGCAGCAGCAGTGCGGGCAAGGGTGGCCCCATTCGGGTGAAAGCCCCGCATTCACCCGGAAATTGTTCTGCCGACTCGTGGGGGGCAACCCCTTTCCGTTGCCCTTTCGCAGGACACAGTATAAGGGTGGGTGGACGGACGCCGCGACGGACAGGGGCAGTAGAGGGAGTATAGTGGTGGTGGCGGCCGGAGGGAGGGGGTGAATTTCCCATGCAGCTTTGAAAAGAGTCTTTAGATTTGTTACGGACGTTAGCGGCTCCTGTTGTATGTGCATGTGTGTGTGAGGGAGAAAATGTGTGTGTGTGTCGTATGGTGGAGGAGGGCGCGCGGCTAGAGGCGAGAGAGAGAAGGAAGAGGGGAGGAGGGGGTGACCTCTCTCCAAGGAATTGAATGGGCCCGCGCGGCGGCAGCAGCAGCGGCCAGTCCCGGACTTGATAGAGCGACACTGGGATTTGGTGGACAGTGCCACGTTCGATCCGATAGCATAGAGGACCCTCCTCTCCCTTCCCGCCTAAGAGCCGGGAGCAGCAGCCTGGCCAGCAGCCCGGGCCTGAAAAGGACCGGCACCAAGGGCTGACCATTTACACTCCTGCTCCTTTACATTTCGCTCCAGAGATGTACAAAAAAAATGTTAATGTAGACACGGTGCGGAAAAGACCGGGATCGCATGTAAGAGAACTTACCGGTTAGGAAGTTGTAATATGAAAGAAGTGTAATGCTAGTAATAATAATAATTTGTGTACAAAATCCCACCCTCAAAAATCTCCACACTAGCCTAGTGCACCCAGAAAAATGTTTAGTGGTTTCTACCTAAAAATATTGATTTATTTCTGATTCACAATGTTTTAAATACATTTTTTTTTTTACTCAAGAAAAACTCTAAGCTTGGTTGACATTTGCTCGAAACAAGACAGCATTTTTCTGGGTGTAGGGTATAGTTTTGAATCGATAAGGTGTGTGATGTGTTCCCCTGGCCGGCACCGCGACGGGGGAGAGGGGACCTAGAGGGGACCCCTCGGGGGGTGCTCGGCACCTCGCCAGTGCATTACGCATGCATGCGTTGTGCGGCCTATTGATAGGCGTGGACAACCCTTGATCAATCTTCGTGCTGTCTCACATGCGATACGCTGGGTCGCACGCGCCTCATGTGGCTGGAAGAGAGAGAGAGAGAGAGAGAGAGAGAGAGAGAGAGAGAGAGAGAGAGAGAGGTGCGCGCACCGCTCACCTCCCCCCCGCTGAGCAGATTGAACCCTGACCTCGCCTAAGGTAGACACCCCAGTCAGTCGCGGGAGGCCCACGAGAGGGGCAGGGGGGAGGGAGAGACAATAAGTACCTCACACCTAGAGCGCGCGAGTTAGATGGATGGATATTGACCTTCAAACGATTACAGCCACCTCTCTCTCTCTCTCTCTCTCTCTCACGCACCTAGAGCGGCGCGCCCGGCATGTACAGGAAGTGAGACAGGTGGACCGAACAATGAATAGGAACACACACACACACACAGTCAGGGCATCCTGCACAGCGGTAGCGCGCGGCGCACAAAAGCGGGGGCCACATACAATCGCCGCACACAAAGGTGCGCGGAAAATGGTGGTTTTGGCCGAGTGACATCGGCCAAGACTGAGCGGGCCCCCGCCCGGTCCAGGGAGAGATAAATTGACTGCGTTGGGAGACACCTCAGGGGACGCTCGGCCCCGCCCCACCACCAGGTCGATACGCCACACCAGCACGTCGACGACGACGACGGCGACGGACTTCCTGCGGAGCGCGCGGCGATTGCAATACAACGAGCAGAAGGAAACCCGCGCAACTGGTGGGCGCACGCCGTAGGAGATACGCGGCCGCACTTGACCAGGACCTTTTGACATGCGCAGCGGGAGCGCAAAGACCCCCATGATACAGTTTGAGCAGGCGGAACAATGCTGCGGCCAGCCGCAATCAGCCGGGCATGTGGGGCATTCCACTGACACACAAAAGAAAACTGCGTAGAATATTTTTTGCAAAAATCAACACATTTCGCAGGTGCTCCCGTTTCAAACGTTCGACTTTTAAATTTGGAACACTTCGAAAAGCGACTTAAAAAGATGTGTTTCATGATTTACTGCATTTTTCGTGGTTTTTGAGTTTCATGAGTGCATTATGGGTTTGGGTTGCGAGCATTTTAACTTCTTTTTCGGAAAGGGGGGGGGTGATTTTGCCCCACCTACTGAGCTGAATAGTTCAAACTCTTGTACATATTTTCACCAGTCAAACAAAGGGCACGAGTTCGTTGCACATTTTGTCATATGTCTTCGACAATATCGCAGTGTACCTTTGTGCATTTTTAGTGCGAGGGGGGTGGCCAGGAGGATGCGTCCCAAGTCGACCCGGCACCTGGCCTGGCCGGGATCGCCCTCATGTGGGGATGCGAGTCTAAAACAATGATTGCAGAACCAAAGGCACAATGCGATGTCCCCGTCCACCTTTTGTTGGCCTGGCCCCGAGAGGTGTGGTGTTCGTTCGGACCTGGACCTGGCTAGGGTCAGGCGTTGGCGGGCGTGGCGGGGTGCAGAGGTGCTCTCTGCTCTTCCCCGAAACGCGCACATCCCAAATACGTCTGAATGGCTGAACGGCTGAACCTCGGGGGGGAACCGGCCGGGACCTGACCCGACCGCCAGGTATCGCAAGGATGCCCTCTACGCGTGCTTCAACTTATCCTGCCACACCGTAATCGCACCGTTTCCAGAATCAGGCCGCAAACTTAGAAAAGCGATCGACGCGTTTGTCTCTCCAAACGACGGATTACCGACGTCCACGGAAGGTCGCTCTTCAGGAGAACACGAGATGATTCGCCGGCCACATTGCGCTTTGCTCATTTCACCCAACGTTGGAAACAACGAAGCTCTTATTGTCCTGCCGCCCTGCCCGACACGATAAAGCCATATGTGCGCGAAAAGAGTACCCGCCAAAACCAAGAGAACCATTTGCTCGCCGTTCACGGTTCACCAGTAAAAATCACCTTGACTACCAACCAAGCCCCCCCTCCTTTTCCACCCCCACACAAGAGGCAGACTTTTATCACCTTTCCTCCACAAAATCCCAATCGCAAGCGCGCGCCTTGTCCTTTTCCGTCACGTGACATTTATAACCCCGTCCTTTTGTTTCCAGCCGCACTATAAACCGGGGCCGATATTGTTTGCGGGAGGGCCCCGTCGCCCCCCTCTCTTTTCTCACCTTGATAGCCCAGGAAACCAAGTAAAAATATAGCCTCTAGTCTAAATAAAATTCTACAAAGCTGAAATTTTGAACAGTGGTAGA
>NW_026272157.1:0-1451 GCF_000697945.3 Frankliniella occidentalis | reverse complement strand
GGGGCGGTGGGGTGGAGCCCCGGGGCGGTGGTGCGGCGCGGGGGCACCCCGTCGGCGGGCGGGCGGTGCGTCCCTCCCCCAGTCGAGCGTCGTCTGCTGCGCCGGGCGGAGGGCCGTGACTGTGGTGCCGGCCGCGACGGCCTCCTGCCGCTCTCGTCTCGTCTCGCCGCGCTCGCTACGTCGCCGTGCTCCCCGCGCCCGCGCCGGGGTCGTTGTCGCCGCCGCGGTCCGGCCGGGCGTGTCGCGTGTGTCGGTGGTGGCGGAGCCTGCCTCTTTGATGGGCCGTGCTCGCCGGGGCGGGGGCTATGATCGCGTCATGGCGGTGGACTGACCGCGGACGACGGGGACGTCGGGGACGCCGCCATGCCAGTGCGGAGGGGGCACGTTGCCCCCAGGACTACAATAATAGAGACCATCATCCGCAAGTTCGACACACACAGTAAGTGCGCCCCGAGGTCGGCTCCTTCTTGAGCTGCTCCAGCAGGGCGCGTGACCCCGCAAAAGGCTCCGGCCGCGTCGTGTTCCCGAGGCCGTCTGGAAATCCTCCCGGAGACGGACGGGCCGACGCGGGGGCTTTCGATTGGGGGCCGTGGGACGTGTTGGCTTTGCAGCAGCCGAACTTTTTGCCTCTCCTGGCCGTGGGCGCGGGGGCCCCGAGTGGAGGCACGGCCTGGTGCTGCGCGGCCGGGGTGTTTACCTCTTGTAGGAGAGGAGCACAGCACAGCCGACGAGTGGGGCGCAGCGGGGGGGAGGGGAGGCCCTGTGTCCTCTCACCTTGTTTGCTCCCCCGGGCGCTGCCTTTTCCTTCCGACCTACCCCTTCTTTCTTTCGCTCTCCTCCAAGCAGACTTTTCCTTACCTTACGGTACATGATATGCGCTGGCGAATCATTCGGCGAGATGGACTGCCGCTGGCACGGCTCCCGGAATGTCCCCGCGCGCCCACCAAGATCACGCCGCGGATGGATGGGCGCGTGTGTATGGCTGTACTCTGGTGATTCATTCTTTGTTGTGAGAACCCCCGATCCGAGGACGATGAGGAAGTGGTTATCCCAGAGACGTGCTCCCCCGACAAGCACACCTGTGCCGGGGGCCCCCGGTGCCACGACGCGCGCCGCCACCACCGGTACACCCCTACCCCCGCTGGGATCCGCGGGCCCTGCCCGCCCAGCAACCCAGGCAGTGCACGAGCCTTCGAGCCTTGGGTGAAGATGATGACTCGAATGGCGGCAACCTGTTGTTGTGCGCAGTCAAAGGCACGACCTTCTATGTCCACGGATTTATGGGTCTCATTAGCAGGAGAGCTGGACGAGCGAAGGTGTGCGGGGTGGAGTACGGGGCGGAGCAGGGGCCGATTTGGAGGAGACGGGAGGGGGTGCAGAGGAAACTGGTAAAAGGGGGTGGAAAAGCTGGCGTGTTAGAGGCGGAATATGAGACCGGACGGAAAGGAGGG
>NW_026272156.1:0-1070 GCF_000697945.3 Frankliniella occidentalis | reverse complement strand
AGCGTGGAGGAGCTTCCACCCCGTAATCTTCAAGCCTGCAGCGTGGAGGAGCTTCCACCCCGTAATCTTCAAGCCTCCAGCGTGGAGGAGCTTCCATCTTGTCAGCTTATTCAAGCAGCTACTGTGCAGGAGCTACCACCTCATCAGCTTCCAGCTGCGAACACTGAGGAGCTTCCGACCATCGACCTTACAGGAGAGCTGGAGGACGATGATGGTTTCAACGTAAGAGGTGAGTTAAATATTTTAGTTTCTTAAAGTTGATACACAGTCGAGGGGATAATCACTCTGTGGAAATGCATACACCTCAACTTTTCACTTTTCCACTTGTATTCACTTTTTCACCGTTTTACGTTTACTTCATTTCTATGCCCATACCTCCTCTATTTTATTTATTTTGATTTGATGAACGCACGATTCGTCACTTTAGTCCACATTTTCTTTTAGTTTTCGTCTCTTCCAGTCAGCTTTTTGTCACTTTCACTCTAACTTTTATAGAAATATGTGCACCCACTTTCTGTAGTGATTACCCCCTCGTACAGAGTACTTCTAATTTTACAATGATTCTATCTTTTTAGGAGAAGGGGTGTTTGAAATCTTTAGTTAACTTGGACTGCTCTTTTTCTTCAGATTTATCAGATGAAGATTTTGATGATTTCGACGACGACGTTTTTGAGCCTTCGAGGCCTCTTCCCCTGCCACTGCCCAGGACGCAACCAAAGCGCTCACTTTCCCTCGCCAAGCAGTCTTGCTGCGATGAGCCCTCTACGAAGTGTGCTCGGGGCGCCACAGATAGTTTTGGACCCTCGGCCGGGCCATCATCGTCTTCTTCCGCTGCACCCAGGGCTGGGCCCTCAACCTCGGCTGCCGCACCAGCCGCTGGGCTTCGCGCAGCCCTGGCTGAGGCAGCTGCTCCTCGCAACGCCAACCTGCTGCAGCAGCCTGCCGAGGACCGCATGGGAGCTTTGTTTAGAGTGGCAGCGGAGCGGGCCAGGGCACGGGAGGCGTTGGCGAGAGGTGAGCGCCTCTTTCAACCTGTTTCTGCGGCTCCAGCAGTTCCTGTTTCTGCGGCT
>NW_026272155.1:0-2155 GCF_000697945.3 Frankliniella occidentalis | reverse complement strand
GCTGCTGCTGCCGCTGCTGCTGCCGCTGCTGCTGCCGCTGCTGCTGCTGCGCTGATGTTTGTGGCGGATGGTCTGGTGCGGCGGTGACGCCCCGCCGGAGAGATGATTTGTATACAATCGATAAGTAAATGCCCGGCCTTGGTCGCCGCTTTTTGGAATCGATTGCGCGCGAGAGGGAAAGGATGTAAGCGGCAAAGAAAGAGTAGGGGAAGCGAAGCGGGGGGATTGCGGCGTGTGTGTGTGAGCGTTGGGATCACATTGGGATTCCATTTCTACCCCTCGCGCCACCCACCCCCGCACAGCTGCGCTGCAAGACGCTTCTTTATCCATATCCTTTCCCACCTCCTGGCTTCCTAGAACCTCTCCTACCCCACTCACCCCTTCCCTTCCCCCTCCCACAGCAGCTCCCAAGTGTCGCATGTTTCATTTGAATCGATAGGCTGTCGTCCAACTCTTCTGGAAAACGACAAATGAACGGCGCAACACGCCTCATCGTTGTACCTGGAACTTCCCCACATGTTTCGTTAAAATGCATTTAGTTTTTAGTTAAAAGTTTTCCCAAAAACTAGCGCTGCTAAAACGCCGATTTGCGATGAAAGATGACTTCATTTCGTACAAAGATTGATGTGTTATTGATGTGACTGTCTCCCATTCCCAAGTTCCCTGCTCTAACTGAAGTTTGTTTCTCCTGTTTCAGGTAAGTGTTGAAAGAAACGAGGAGAGCAGCAGCAGTCTTTCTCGAGTGAGTGAAAGGGTTAGATTAGTAAAAGTAGGGCTGGAGAGGGGAGGGGGCGCTTGTCGACGGAAACTGTAAACTGCCTTGTCACTGTGGCTGTTGGAGCGGCATTCAGCTCCAGCTAGCCTGTTTCTGGAGAATCCTCTGCGTTTGAGCTGGAACCGCTGGAGGCGAGGAGGTTGAGGAGGAGGGGGGCTTATTGGCGCCGCTAGTCCGCCGCGCCGACTGAAGCCCCGGCTAGTCGTGTCTGGAAACTTGTCGCGCTGTCCCGTAGGGGCGGGGGGTTGAAGAGGTGAGATAAGAAGAACAACATAATTCGTGGTGCTGCAGCCGGTTGTTGTAGTGCCGCCCGCCCGCGCGCACAACCAAATAATAGAGGGTTAGTTTGAGTCGGTAGCGGCGAGGGGTGGCCAACTACTGATGAGAGGTAATCAGGTCTACACAGATTTGGTAATCATTGTTAATCACCACACTCCTCAGGGCCTTTTTAAAGGACAAATTTGTTGATTAAGACATGCATTTTTAAGCACATCTTGACTTGATGCAGACGTGCATGTGGGAAATGATGCGTCTGCATTTTTCTCACGGACAAAACTATAATCTGTCTACTAATGCAAATTTTAAACCAGTGACCTTTAAACTTGCCACTGATTAAGACGTACATCTTTTTGGGACAAAAATATATTGGTATTCTTTGATAATCCCATATAATCATTGGTAATCATTCCTATTTGATAATCCGGGTGTACACATTTCTCTCAAGTTGCGCACCCCTCGGGTAGCGGGCTAGTGGGAGAGAGAGAGCCAGAACGAATCTGTTGTGAGTGCACGAAGTGCGGTGGACCGCCAGCCCGCCCACAACGAACAGGATTCGGTTGTCGTTGCGGCCCTTTTTGTATCGGAGGGGACTCTCTGCTTGACCTGCCTTGCTGTGCTGCGCGCAGGGCCGCGCCCCACCCCGCTTGCTACGGTGGCAGTCCACAAATTAGATAAGGGCTGGTGGGGCGGTGCCGGCGGTACGGGGCGGGCCTCGGGATCCGCAGCGCAGCGCCCTCCTCGCCGTGTCAAAACGCCGCGCCACGCCGCGCGCCCAGCCCCGCCGCGGTTTTTCAGGCGTAAATGAGAAGGGTTTTATTAGACCGGGGCGGGAGGGGGCGGGTGCAAGGGGGGTGTTTCGGCGATGGAAATGAAGCAGACCACCACAGCAGCTTGCTATTTTTTTCCAACCCCCCTTCTCCCTTTCTTCCACCCTTTTTTTTCTGCTGTCTTTTATTGAAGGGGGGATGATGGGGAACGACGCAAGCAACGAGCGAGTTATTCGTTTATCCATCTAGTTTATTTATTTATTATTTCTGCCTCTTTATTTTTTATCCCCAGCTTTCCTACTCTCTCTCTCTATCTATCTCTCTCTCTCTCTCT
>NW_026272154.1:0-1310 GCF_000697945.3 Frankliniella occidentalis | reverse complement strand
CACCACACAGGAAATAATTAGTATTACTACACTGTGAAAAATACTTGTAAGGGTTGCGGGGAACTTTTCCACGATAAAAGTCGTAAAATTACAATTTGAAATTGTAAAATTTATGAACACTCTCTGTCGACTTGGAATTGACCGACGAGCAAGACTGGGTTGTCGTAAATCTACGACATTTTGAAATTTTGTAAATCAGAATTGCAACGAATATCGCAAATTTACGAGGATATTTTTGACACTGTATGTGGTACCTGTAAAACAAGAAAGTAATGTTAATTTCTTTAGCAACTCATTTGTTTAACTACACTTCCGTTGTTAATTTGATTTGACGTTTTTTTTTTTTTTTTAAATTAATTTAGTGTTAAAAAGTGCACCATTGAAATACATAAAAAACAGTGAAAGGTATTGTGCATTTGCCTGTAGGAATTGCAGCACTTATTGGCATGTATTACATCCTAGTGGGGGGGGGGGGGGGGGTGTTCGATTATGTGTTATAAACCGGCCATAATTACACGAGGGCACGGCTACTATTATAAAGCAGCAGCGTGGCGGCAGGCGCGCGGGCGCGCGGGCGGGGCAAGGGGGGAGGAGATGTTTAGCAGCCATGGTTGATGCTCAGGCAGGTCAGTGAGCGCGCCGGTCATGAGCCTCATCGCAGCGCCCGCCGCGTGCCGTGGTCTTACTGAAAGGGTCTCAGAACGCCCTGCTCTGCGCACGGTAGACGCGTGCACTGAAACGATAGAGGTTTTAGCTTTGTATAACTGGATTTCAGGACTAGTCAGTTCGCTTTCGTTTTCGAGGAAAAATATAAAAATTAATAGATTTATCTTGAGAAAAACCACGCTTATTCGTATTGAACATTTCATTTATTATCTATCAAAACCTTTAAGTGTTAAAATCGTCTATTGAACACTTCAGAATATTCCAATATCTAGTCAAACAGCTTAGTGCAACGTATACAATTTTGAACACTTGCAAGTTCACTTGAGTTGCGCATTTTTTTTATTTCAGTACACGGTTCTGTTGTTCTAGCACGGCCATATTTTTCGGTCCGTTTTCACCTCGCGCGTATGTAATCATGTCGAGCAAGAAGCGAGAGAGCGGCAGCTGTAGTATTCTGTTGAGGTCCATCACATGCATTAACGAGAGCGTTAAGCAGGTGCCGAAAACTGTGGGTAGTCGGGGCAGCAAAACCTGACGGTCCTCTTGTTAGTAATTCAACCATCACAACCCCTTGCCTTTCCCGGGCGAGGGATCCGCCCTCGGATCCCATCCCGCGGGGTCTTTTTCGGTTTCTCTCTCCCTCC
>NW_026272153.1:0-1521 GCF_000697945.3 Frankliniella occidentalis | reverse complement strand
CCGCATTCCTCAATCGACAATTTGCCCTTTTCCCGCAAAGTCCTCCGTTTGTTCCCTCAATGGCTAGGGTGCTTCCGCACTCACAGCGCTTTCATCGAAGGGAGCGCGTTACGAAGGAGATGGAGTTGCGTAGGCGCGGCTTGGTGACTTCCTTGGTGACACTCTGGTGACCCCCCAGACCCCCCAGGATGACCCTGTGCCCCCGTCCTTGACCCGTCCCCGTCTCCAATGCGCGACGCAGAATCTTACATGTGTGGGGTGGCGATGGCGAAGCAGGCCGCCCCGCGCGGGGTCAACTGTGTCGCGCATCGCGTTACAGTCAGCTCTGATCTCTGACGTTCGCCGGCGATATCGAGGCGATATCGAGCTATTTTTGTCCCCCGCACCCGCAGGAGACGGCCCGTGGCCGTGGCCCGTCGCGTCCGAGCTCGGCGGCTCCTCAGTGGTCGCCCAGATGCTGCTGCTGGATCTGGATGAGTCCAATGTTCGCCCCTTCCCCTTCCCCTTCCCCAACCCCCAAACACAATGGCGATTAGCCTCTGTCATGGTGTCGCGTTCTCTGCTCGACAAACGCCCATTCTAGGCGGGTCGATAACACTCAACTCGAGGGTGGAAAAAACACCTCGTCTGGAGCTGCACACATGTGTGTCTTGCTTAAATGGCACGATGAAAAAAGAAATTGAGGTGGTGGTGGAGCTCCCCCCCCCCTCTCCGTCCCTCTCCACGCTAAGCGTGTGGTCTGCGCCCGCGGCCCTCCATTGAACTCGATATAATCTATTTTTACGAGGAAAAGGGCCACATTTTAGCCGCGCAGCTACTCCACCTCCACCTTCATCCCAACGCCTTTCAATTTCCTCTTCCGCGCCCATCGGTTCTCGCCTTTTCCTGCGTCGTCGTCGACGATCAAGGGCCGCTTAAACGCCTGAGTTCAATATGAAAATATTCATCGCCCGGTCTTTGTCTCTTGTCAGAAAAGCAGGGCCGAAAAATTCATTGGCACTTAGTTCCTGCCTGCGGGGCCCCGACGGCCGGCGGCCTGCCCCGGGGCCGGACAGGCCGGGGTAGAGTGAGAGTGGAGAGGGGATCAGTCCAACCCCTGAGCATCCTGCCACCGCACCCCCGCCAGGCCTGAATCTTGCAGGACACTTTCAGACAGTCCCTTGTGGCTGTCTCTACCCACAGGTAAAGTTTCGACTCTGGATAAGGATTGCCCAGCCTTTAGAAGTACACCCCAGTGAGAAATTCAATATCGTTAAATAAATGGTCGATAGTCATCGATCGAGGCAAGTTCGACTCGACATCGATTCGATTTTGTCCAGAAAGGCGCGGCGAATCGACGTTGATTTAAGAGCCCTTTTCTCACTATGGGGCACTTCTGCCCAACCGGAGCGCCAGCGTCCTTTGGAAGCAACCCCGCCTCTTGTGAATACACCGCAGTTCGGACATTAGTGTTTTTGATTCATAACGTGACCTAAACATGAATCATCATCATGTGTGGGAGCTTATGTCAATGTGACGACT
>NW_026272152.1:0-1412 GCF_000697945.3 Frankliniella occidentalis | reverse complement strand
AAAAAAGTGCCCCGTTTCCGAATGTCGTACGACGGGAAGAGGTCGCCTATCGCGCTGGGGTACAGTCCGGGCGGCGGTCCGGTCCGGGCCTCGGTCCAGAACTGCACGCTGCGCGACGCTGCGGCGCTCGCCAAACCATCCAAATATAAAACAGACATGACGACTGCCGCCACCCCTTCTAAGCACGTCACACCGCGGGGAGGAGGAAATAATGCGACTCGCGTGCAACATTTTGCTGTGAAATTTTTAGTCTCTTCAAAAAGAGTGTTGCTCTCATTTAGGGGCGCAGGGCGTCTTGGCGGAGGGGCGAGATGAGGGGTGTAAGCGGGGTTGTTTTGCGTCGCAGGCGGCATGCCACGCCAAGCCGCGCCACGCCACTTTGCGGGCTGACGACGCCTCGTCAACACTGAGGGGTTGACATTTGCGGGACGGCTCTCGGCTCCTTTAGTGGGGTTGGCTGTTAGCGAAGCGTGGCGTGGCCTTGCTTGCCGGGTCTGGCCGACGGTGATCAGGAAATTGTGTGGTGAAAGAAAACCTTAACATAACTTTAATTTTGTGGTCAATAATAGACTTTGGATTTGTCACACCGCGCACAGGAAATCCTGTGCAAGAATTTCGCACACCCCGTACACTTGGGTTTTCAGTGTGCACACTATTGCCTGCCGCCATCGACACGGTTCATCTCGTTTTCATCGGGGTCGTCGAGGGGGTTGTTGGAGGGGTCACCTTCGCGTTGACCCGGAAGTGACCGGAGCGGACCGGAAGCGTGATTGGCAGGTGAGGTCGGGCCATCGCTTCCGGCTCTGCCGCGCCTCGGTCGTTGCCAGGGTGGCGGCGTGGACACAGCGCCCGACCGCCCATCAATTACCCACGAGCTGATAGGACGCCCCCTCCCCCTCCCAGGCAGAGAAGTGAAGGGAGAGAAGCAGGGGTCTGTCTGAGGAACAGCGGAGCCGAGCCGAGCCCCGCTCAGCACACGTCGTACGGGAAGGTGTTTTGTTCATGACAAGGTTATTAAGCGAGTTTACCCCCGGCTTCGTCCGGCAGCTGTGTCCCTGCAGCGCGGCGCCGAGGGGTCTGCGGCCGGCCTGCGCGCTGCAGCGGCGAACCCCTGTGGAGGCTCGGGTAGGCAGCGTGCCCGGCCCCGGCGCAGTCGGCCGTGGCCTGCCGCAGCACAGTGCGGCAGATCTCGAAAAAGGTGGACATATTCCAAATTTTCTCTTTGTCATACAAACTATTTTGTCTGTCCAGGGCGAATCTACAATGTTCGAAGCATCTAAAACGGTTACTCTCATATTTTTAAGCCATCACATTTACTTTCTATAAGCCCTCAAAAGTGAGTCATCAGAAGCGCAATCGGCGCGCTCCTTCCCGCGCAAATTACACGTATTTTACTACCTAATTTCCATTAA
>NW_026272151.1:0-1104 GCF_000697945.3 Frankliniella occidentalis | reverse complement strand
AGAGAGAGAGAGAGAGAGAGAGAGAGAGAGAGAGAGAGAGAGAGAGAGAGAGAGAGAGAGAGCAGAGGCTGGCCATGCGGTCCTCAGGACGGAAGCTCCCCGAGAAGCAGCAGCAGCAGCCTTCTGCTCCGCGCACTCAGCGCCCCTCCCCTCCCCCCTCATCACACACACATACACACTTTCAGCTGCCGCGCCACGCTCGCTGCCGTGCGCTGTGCCTCACGCCTCAGCAGCGTCTTGCGTCAAGTTTGGCTCGCAATTTCCGCCTTGTCCTCACAGAAGCCGGAGAGGGCGGGAGAAGAAGGGAGGGAGGGGTGGTGGCGGTGGTGGCCGTGTGCACCTGCCCTGAAGGCCGCCTCGCCGACGACGACGGGTTCCTTGGAGGAGGCCGGGAACGGTTTCTTCAGTGGAGCGCTGCCACCGCTAATCCGTTACCATCGCCACCTCTTCGAAACCGCACCACCGCCTCTTGCACAGCTCCCTATGCAAGTAGGCAAGCCCTCGTCCTTGCGCTAGAGCATGGTGGGCATGGCGTGTCTCTCCCATGAAGCGTGACACGCATTGGAAAAGCAAAGTGTGTAAAATGACGTCGCTCACTTGTAGGTGTGTGCGTGTGTGTGTAAATGGGCATTCTTATACACTTAAGGGCGTAAAGGTGTGCGAATTTACCTTTGAAATTCACACACTTGTGCCTCCATGTGTACGAATGGCGTCCACACACCTACATTCCTACAAGTCTGCGACATTTATACACATTTAGGTTTGCAGTGTGATACACATTGCCCTGTCGGTCGGTTGGTCCGAGCCCGGCCCCCAGCCTCCGCGCAGAGTACTGTTTGTCCTGCTGAAGCGCGCGGTGCGCGACGCTCTCACCCCTCTCTCTCCCTCCCCCCCGGTTGCATTGCATTAGTGTTAGTCACAACCAATTTGGGTTGGGTTTCCGGAGCGGCCCGGCTGCCACGGCCTTCCTAAATCTCACCCTTCCTTCCCGTCCTGCTCTCCTCTCCCCCGGCTGGCTGGGCTGGCTGGGCTGGCTGCCTGGCGGGCGGCGCTGTTAAGTAGGTGTGCTTGTATCCGGCCAGCAGCGGCAGCAGGGGGAGGGGG
>NW_026272150.1:0-1545 GCF_000697945.3 Frankliniella occidentalis | reverse complement strand
TCACGTGTATTTGTGTTGAGCGTGGCGTGCGAGGCGAGCTGACGCTTCCTATGAAGTTGAGGGCGTTAACGGTCTCTGCGGTCAGATGTGCCCGCAATGTGTGACCCCTTGCGCTGGAATGCGCCCCGCGAAAATGAAAATGAGTGGATTGGGCTGCTTCCCCTCGCCGGCGTGACGCCGGATCTGCGCGTCCGGATCCGGAGCGGTCGTCGTGTTGTGGCGTGGGTTTTAAGTCAGACGGCGATTACTTATTGCGCCGTGCTTCCGGGCACCACACAGAGAAAAAGACAACAATATAATTGCTTCACTCATACAGCTGTACTCCGGAAGACCAAGGTGCTCGGTGCAATATTTCAATCTTTTTGTTTTGGTGAAATTCATTTATATTGACGATGAACAAAAGTACTATTTCTGATGGTCGATGAAACAGGAAGTAATATTGGCCATTCCGACCTTTGTTTGGATCGGCGTGTTTAAGTCTTTGCCGCCGGGCTCCCTGATGTCTGCCCCATCCCATTCCATCCCATCTCTGGGCGGCGGCCGGCCACCGTCCTCCTGATCAGATATTGGCATAATGTGAACAGGTTTCAGGTCGAAGACTCGGGGCGGCGGGGTTACGCAAGACGTGCAGAGCAGCTAGGCGAGCCCCCGTGTGGTCCCATTGCCCCCCGGGTCACACGGCCGGAGCCTAGCCTCCTGTGGTCCTGGCGCGCTGCCGGATAGCTGGCCCGAGGACGCAGGGAGGCTGCCGGACGAGCCGTGGACCATGTCAGTCACCAGGAGCGGACGTGACCCCTGTCAGGCGGAACAGACTAGACCCATGTTCCGGAAAATCCCCCGCGTCCATTCAGATATGAGTAACATAATTAGAAGAAAACTTTTCTGCTGGAGAGAAAAGGCGGACTCTGCATGGGCGCCGGGCTGTGGATCAGGCGAGTGACTCACTGGCTGAGTGTCGACACTCCTCGACACGGTTGTCCTGGATACAATCGCATTGCCGTTTCCTCAGAAACCCCCCGGGCCCCTGGGCCAGTTTAGCACCAAGAACTCGGTTTCGTTACTCGTACACTAGTAGGGTTCCGTGATTGAAGTGCATGATATAAATTTTCCTCGCCCAACCGAATTAGGCGTATTTTTGGACGTATCACTTCAAAAGGGATTGAGATTTCGCTGACGTCACCCAATTATCCGAAGAAACCTCACTCGAATTTGTCTCAAATGGTCAAAATCATGTCTCAAATAAAGCGAGGGGAAATGTTTTACGTTTGTCTGCTAAAGTAAGCCCTCTATCCCTCCTTTTAAGGGGGCAGACCTGTGAAAATCATCAAAATATTCAATTTTTTTTTATTGCCTCAAAAAATTCTTTGATCTTTCCTCTTTCTTTCGCCGCAAAGCGGATGTTGAAATTCGAAAAATTGCGCTCATGAGAGCCCAAAACGTGCTGCGGGTGGGCGGGTTGGCTTGACTGCTAGGGCTCGCATGGCCGCTCAGGACAGGATACACGACGAGGAAGGAGTCCTCTAGAGCCCCGGCATCTTTTAGGAC
>NW_026272149.1:0-1505 GCF_000697945.3 Frankliniella occidentalis | reverse complement strand
TCCACCACCAACACGAGCGTGAGCTCTACCACCAACGCGAGCGTTAGCTCCACCAACGCGAGCGTGAGCTCCACCACCAACACGAGCGTGAGCTCCACCACCAACGCGAGCGTGAGCTTTACCACAAGCAGTCCGGCCTCCACCGCCATCCCGGGCTCCACAGAAGGCTCGATACCCGGCTACGGACCGATTCCCACCACGGCGCTGACGTCCATGACGCCCTCTCCGCCTACATTGAAGGCTAATACTACCATGAGCACAAGCCCAACCTCGACCACGTCGACGACCACCACCACAACGACAACAAATAGGCCGTCTCCTACGATCTTGGCAACAGCATGGACACCGACGTCGAGGACTACTACGACGACTCCCTCAACGTGGGAGGCGCCAGTCAACTCGTCACATCAGGCACCGCATCGAACGGTGCTTAGAACCTCGGTGACGCCGAGACCTCTGGCATCGTCCACGAGCAGCGTCTCGACCGCCCCGGCGCCTTCGCTCACCTTGCCATCGACCACCACGGGGGTGCCAACGGCCTCCACCCGGTGGAGGACCGTACCGTCTACCCTGCCTCGGCCGGCAGCCACCTCCCCGTCGGCGACGGTCGAGCCTCTGTCGCCGCCGCACGAGGCGGCGCTTAGGCCGGCGGCGGGGCCACCCAGCACCCCGGCCTCGGCATCGAGGGGCTCGCTGCGCACCCCGCGCACCGGCCACCACCACCACTTCACCACGCCCACCCCGCACAGGAAGCCGCCCTCTAACGCCACGTCCCGGACGCCGCCGACGACGCGGCCGCCGTCGGCCAGGGAGAGGCCGTTCGTCGAGGAGATCGGCGTCGTGGTGATGGCGGTGACGAGCCCCCCGCTGCTGGACAACGACTCGGCCCCGGACGGCTGGAACGGCACCTACTTCAACGACAGCTGCCGCAACTACACCAACGACTACTGCGTGCCGGACGAGGAGTACCTCGACATGATGCTCGAGTACATCATGCCCACCAAGATGGAGTGGGTCATCATCGCCATGCACTGTGCCGTGTTCATCGGCGGCCTCGTGGGCAACGCGCTCGTGTGCCTGGCCGTGTACCGCAACCACACGATGCGCACCGTCACCAACTACTTCATCGTGAACCTGGCCGTGGCCGACTTCCTCGTCATCCTCATGTGCCTGCCGCCCACCGTGCTCTGGGACGTGACGGAGACGTGGTTCATGGGCACTGCCCTCTGCAAGATCGTGCTCTACTTCCAGGTGAGACGCCCCGACTCTCCCCCGCCAGTGTTTTTGTACCATCCAACCATCCACCCGTCCAGCCACTGTTGGGGTGGACTGTCCCCCCGGCAGAGCCTTTTCCTGTTGTTCTTCATTAATTCCGAATAATATTTCGGCGGGTCCTTTCGAAAGGACCAGTATTATGAAAGGACTAGGATCTGGATGGGGGCTGGAAGGGACGGGGTTGGTGGCATTCAATCCCGAGGTCAGGAGTAGTATGCAGTGGAGGGGAG
>NW_026272148.1:0-2166 GCF_000697945.3 Frankliniella occidentalis | reverse complement strand
TCCCTCCCCGTCCCCCCCGCCCTCTCCCCCGATCGTCCTGGCCCGTCCTGGCCGGGCGGGCGGCGGGCCTCGGCGGGCCGGGGACGGGCCAGCAGCCAGAGCACGGCCAGACTCCTCCGAGCGGGCGTGCGAGCCACTTCGAGCGCGAGCAGTGCGAGTAGTAGTGCGAGCACGGCACCCCGCCCGCCGTGCGTCAGTGCGTGTTGCGTGAGCGTGTGCGAGAGTGACAGTGCGTAGCGTGCGTGTGTGTGTGTGCGTGTGCAAGTGCAGTGCCAGTGCTTCATATGAACTGCGCTTGGGGGACGTGCGGGTGTGCGGTGCCATGCAGTAGGACTTCCACCTGTAGGCGATGAGGTGTTCACCCTACGTGCTCACGGCCCTCCTCATGGCCCTGGTCGCCCTGGCGGAGGAAGGCAAGGGAAACAAGCACGGGCGAGGACGCGGCAGCAACTGGTGGTGAGTACAAGCAAAGGTCACTGGAGTAATGTCACAGCGCGTCAAATGTCAGCGGCTGTGCACCGCGGCGGCAGCTACTGCGTGCGCCGCGACCTCGATGGTGGCGAGCGCAGTGCAGTAACGGCCGCCCGCGCCGCCACCAACTAGATCAGGTTCCCAAACGACGACACGAGATGCCCGTCCGGACAAATCATCTCTTCCGCCCGATTAAGCCGTAGCACTCGGGACGGATCACTCGTCTCGTCGGGGCGACCGACACCCGGGTACCAGCGTCAAAACAAAGTACCCGCGGCGGGGATTGTCACCACCCGCTTTCTCACTCGGAGTTGTCTAACGACCGTGTAGTTTACAGAGCGGAGGTAGAGGCGGTGGTAGCGCCGCTCACCGCGCACCGCTCAGTCAGCCAGCTCAGCCTCCCGATCAATCAGCGAGCGTCAGACATGAAAAATCTGTCGGCCACCACTTGTAAGCGATTGCTCCACACGTATTCATCGTGCCCGGGGCGCTGCTGCTGCTGCTGCTGCTGCTGCCGGGCTCTGACCCACGCCCGCCGCGCCCTCGGCGCGTGCACCCCGAGGTTGCTGAAAGATATCGAATTATTGAACGCTTGTTGAACATGTTGAACATCGTGTGCCATGTGCTCTCGTGGACAAATAAGTCGCTCACTCGGCCCCTGTCGCTTCCTCCGTGCTGCCCGCGCGGCCACTTCCGCGTGCGTCGCCCGACTGCGCGGCGTAACTTCCAGAAGGACGCTGCTGCTGCCGCTGCTGCCGCCGCCGATGGACCGCCAGGCGCGCCAGGATCGCCGGCCCCGCCAGCTTTCCGGCTTGCTTCTACGAAAATAATTGTCAACCGCAAAATAACGAAAGGCTGTCCGGGCCGCCTCGTGAGGCTCATTGAGGACGCGAGCATTATTACCGGGCGGGACTGGCAGCCGGCACCGCCTTTTTATTTGCAGCGGCTCCGCGTGCGCGTCAGAGCGTCAGCCTCTCCTCCTCCTCCTCCTTCCTCCTCCTCCTCCTCTTGTTTGCTGCTGTCGTCGTTTTATTCCAGTATTTCCTCTTATTGTTTCTCTGAGACACGCGAGCGAGCGCGGCGCGCGGCGCGGTCGCCGGCGGCAGCGGCAGCGGTTCAGCGACATGTCGATGAAGTCACAATGATTATCCGCCATTTCGCTAAAAAGTCGCTCATCTAACGCGCCATCCTCCTCCTCCGTACGTGGACGAGCCTCGCGAGCCGCGCGCGTCAGCCTCACGAGCAGGACCCCCGCCGCCGAGGAGGATCCCGAAGACGCTTCTTCAAGGACGGCGGCAGCCTCCCCGGCGGCGGCGGGTCGCCGCTCTGAGGATCCCGTTGACGAGGTCGGGTCGGGTCGGGTCCGGCCGGGTCCTGATTTATCTGTGCCCCTGGGCCGGGCTGCGCCGTGTAGCACCGCCGGGCAGGCCGAGCCCCGGGCCGAGCGGAGCAGAGCGGAGCGACAAGTGAATCAAACATCCTCTCTTATCGTCGCCCAATAACTCCTCGCCTCCGGGGCCTCGCTATTCCGTGTGAACATTTCATTTAAGCCATCGATCTGGACCGGGCCGGGCAGAGCCAGTCGGACGGGCCGACGAATGGGGTGTCGTTACCTTTATCAGGAAAGTAGACCAGAGCCGGCACAGGGGCGGGGCAGGGGAAGGGGCGGGAGCAGAGAGGGGGGAGGAAAGGGGG
>NW_026272147.1:0-2999 GCF_000697945.3 Frankliniella occidentalis | reverse complement strand
CGGGGCGAGGCGCAGCTAGGCGCGGCGGGGGCGCATACGTGCGGGTGACGTTATCGAGGCGCCGGCGCCCCGTGCGGGGCTTATCAAAGGACCGCCGCTGTCGTCCCGCCCCAGGACAAGGTCCCCAAAGTTGGTACGCGACAGGCCTCTGAGAACATTGTCTAGGGTCAGACGCGGGGGCAAATAATGAGACAATGAGTCTGCGAATCGACGGCGCAGTTCAGAGAGAGAGGGAGAGTCGGGTCGCCCCCTATAGATAGGTCGGGGAAAATTAGGTCGGACAGCACTTTTGAGGATTTTGGAAAAGTCGCCAGGTCAGAGAAAAATCGGTCGGACAATCTAAATGGACCCGGATGATCCCCGGATCACCCGGAATCCTAGGATGACACTCTGGGTACCGTCGACGGAGGTTTCTGAGTCTGGGCGATCCCGATGACATCCTGCAGGTCGCGAGGTGTTTCCGGAACCGTGACACCCTGTACAATCAAACGCCAAGGTCAAAAGTCCTGGACACACAACGAGGTCGGCGCCAGGATCACTTCGGCCTCCAAACTTCCACTCAAATTTCGTTGTCCTTGACGGGGGGCCTCGCGGTACACCCTCGTATCTCGCGAACCGTCGACCGCAGAGAGAAACGGACTTCGGCGCTGTGTTCAGCAGGTCCCGGACGGTAGGAAATCATGTGGCGAGGGATTCGTCATCCTGGAGCGTCGACGGAGGATCTGATCTCAATGTTGCGATACTTTTATCACTTTTTTTGGAGCCATCATGCCCGTTAGCGTGGGAATCGCAAAACACCAGTTATCGCAAAAATTGAGTAAAAGTATCACAAAACGGATTTCAGTGGAGGCTTTGCACGCGGCGCGCACGTGGCGTGCACAGGACCTATTTTATCACGGGTGGACTTCGAGGAATCATCGACGAAGCTACCGCTAAACCGACACATACGCGCCCAAGACGAAGGCTTCTGGGAAAGAGCTGCTACCATTACCGGTTACCTCCAGCCCAGCCAACGCCTTAAGAATGGAAAAGAAAAGTGAGTCGGTGATAAACTAAGGTTCACAATTTATATTAGCGTTGGGAGATCATGTGTACACTGGAACGGCAAGGGTTCTTGCTAGAGAGATTCAATTTTTCCAAATGTCATCTCTATTAGGATGGTGAAATTTGCCTTCGTCGCTCTTTATGAGAGATGATCTTGAAAGACTACACTGATAAACCAAGTGCGCAATGGGGTCTATGGACCACCCTATGTATGGGAGACGGTGAGGAGGGGGAGCGGGAGGGAGGTCTCTTTACCCTCTGGTAGAGACAGTCCTGCGGACTGTCTAAAAATTGATTGCCTTTAACTATGTACAAGGAAAAGATACAAATCCCGTCAGTGTGTAACTTTGGCTGCTGTACTTACACCGCCCTTGAACACAAACCACACATGCGGTGATGAGCGCCGTGCGACTCCTGAAGCCGCAGCGAGAAGTTTGAATGTTTGAATAAATAATACACCACGCGCTCCTCCCGCCACCGTAGTCCGTGGTCCGTAGTCTGTGTCCGTAGTCCGTTGTCCCGTAATCCGTAGTCCGCAGTCCATAGTCTGTAGTTCGCAGTCCGCAATCCGTTGTCCGCAGTCAGTGTTTTTGCGTGCCCTGTCGCGCAAGGGGGCGGCGGACGCAAAAGGTGTGGTGCTGGAGGGCAGCGGCCCGGGGTGCTCTCCATCGCACGACTTTCTAATTTGAACCACGTGCTCCGATTTCAAACAACCCTATTGATATCTGATCCCTGGGTGGTGCGGGGCTTGTCAGAAGGTGGTTGGGAGGCGGCGGACAGAGGGAAAGGGGAGGGGTGGGGAGGGATGAGTGGCTGACCTGGCCGTACACTGGGGTCCTTCAGAAGGGAGCGCTACGGCGGCGGCAACGCCTGGGAGGGGAAACGGAGTGAAGTGGGAGGGAGAGAAAGGGAGAGGGGGAGGGAATTGTGTGTGGAGCACAAACTAAATTTACAATATGTTTCGTGATTTTGATTCACAAACTTGAAGCCTCTTTAAATATTACAAACAAAATTGACAATTTACAAGTTGGGTGTACGATTTGCTCGTCGATGAAACTAAAGTCACAATGTTCACAAAAAATTTAATTTTCTAAATTTGAATTTGTGAATAAGTACTTTATTAGTTTTCAACTTTCCCACATTCAACATCGGGAATTTCCCCACATGCCTCACAAAAATGTTGACAGCGACCTTGCCATGCTGGTGCAGTTCTTTCAGACGCGCATGTCGTGGCGACTTGTGGACATGTCGACCCTCGAGCCAAGCGGCACTGCCGCCGTCGTCTAGCCGAGCCAGCCGAGCCGAGTCGCCTTCCGTCTCGTGGGATCCCTAAAGACCTGAGCTGCAGTGAGTAAACTTTTGCACCCGTCTTTTCCGTCGAGGGCCTCTTGGGGCACTTTGAGGCTCGCTCTGGCAGAATAGCGGAGCTTACAACCACACACGACCGCTGTAACGCGCTAAATGCAAGACGCCTGAGAAGACGCCAAATAAAAACTGTGCACCGTGTCTTATTTCGTTCTGCGGGGAGTTTCTCGATATTTCTGTAGCGATTCGGGCTCCGGGCCGTGCCTTTACAAAGACGAATTTTCATAATACGGCCAGGGAAGGCTGACGCGTGACACGCCCTTGCTCGCCCTTACCTTTGTTTCGTTCCACGGAGTGTAAACGCCTTGATGTCCTGCGGAAGGTGAGAATCCCCATCTACTACCCTCCGCCTGTCTTACTCCAGCTCCGCTTTCCTCTGCCCGGGCGAGGGAGGGGAGGGGGAGGGCTGCCCCTTCTGCCCCTTCTGTCCCGCACGGCAGCGAGCCTGGCAGCCACGGCTATATATCAGGCGTAAAGGAAGCATCACTTCGTCCCGGCCCAAAGGAACGCCGGCCCGCTCCCGCCCGCCTGTCCTAAGGAATGCTCAGAGAGAGAGAGAGAGAGAGAGAGAGAGAGAGAGAGAGAGAGAG
>NW_026272146.1:0-2303 GCF_000697945.3 Frankliniella occidentalis | reverse complement strand
CCCCCTCCCTGACCCCTCATTATCCGCTTGTCACGCCCCTGGCCAGCTAATTGCAGTTGGCCGGACCACACCGCGAGTCGAATCGAACACCTTGACCGTCGGGCCCGTCGGGCCTATAGCGGCCTAGCCCAGCCCAGCCAGCCGCCCCGTCGTTATCTGCTGGTTTGGCGGGACATTGGAGGGACCTGCCTGCAGGGACCTACCGGAGGGGTGGTGGGGGGCTACATGAAGCGACCTAACCTGGAGGGTCCTTACCTAGAAGAAGGTCGAAACCTAGAAGGACCTAACCTAGAGGGCCTTGACAAAGAGTGTGACCCAGAGGGACCTAACCTAGAGGGACTTAACAAAGAGTGACCCAGATGGACCCAACCTAGAGGGGCCTAACGAAGAGTGACCTGGAGGGACCTACCTGCTGGACGGACTGGAGGGTCCTGCAGGTCGGCTCGTCCCCCGTCCCCCGCACACAATCATGTGGTTTGTCCCGGCCGCCGCCGCCGCTGACGACCATCCTCCAACAATTTGTCCGACTCGACGACGGCAGCTTTGTTTTGCGTCGGCCCGCGAGGGGGACACCTGCAGCTGCCGCCGCTGCCCCAGCTGCGGCCTGCGGTAGCCTGCGGTAGCGGCGCGCTGTCTCACTCGAGCTGATCGACGGACGGATTGCAATTGCAGTTGGCCGCATCTGCCCAGCTGGCCCGGCTCGTGCCTGGACTGCGCGGTGGACGCGGAGGGGAGGGGCGGGAGTAAAGTGGATGGGGTATACTTTCCAAGGGTCGAGCTGACGCACGCTTTTTACTAACACCATAGGCCTTGACAGTGATGTGATTTTTTTATCTCATTGAAAAAAACAAAAAAAAACATTAATATTTGTCAGAAGTAAAATTGTACTTTTGTAAATCAAAACCTGTTTCCCCTACAAATTAGGCGTTGAACGCTTTTTGGTATAGTCACCCTGCCTGTGACGACCTCCCTGAGGACAGTGTACTGAGCGTGAACGTGTGTGTTGTGTTGTCCGCAGGCTGGTGGTGCGGTACGTGATGCCGGCGGCGCACCTCACGCTCCGCGAGGAGGACGTGGTGCGTCTCACGCTCGAGTTCCTGCAGAACCGGTCGCTGCACATCTCCCAGCTGAGCGTGGAGCGTGAGACGGGCGTCATCAATGGCGAGTACTCGGACGACGTGGTGTTCCTGCGGCAGCTCGTGCTCGACGGCCAGTGGGACGATGTCCTCGAGTTCATCCAGCCCCTGGAGGCCCTCCCCTCCTTCGACATGCGAAGGTTCAAGGTGCGTTTGCTCGTTGATTACAGTCAGTTGAAAGTTTCGCCGACAGTTCTCATCAAAGATAGTGTGAATTGCAATCAAAGGTCAAGCCAAGGGGTACTTCACTCCAAAAAAAGTGTACAATATAAAAAAAAATCAAAAAAAAAATCGGGGAAAAGTCAACTTAAATAAAAAATAACAAAAGATGTCAAGGAAAAAAAACAACAGAAAAATCGGTGCACGCCTGAATTTAAAGTGAAGTGTGAAGTACCCCTCGATTGAAGAAAAGTGTACGCGAAGTGATCGAATTTGCACTTACAAAATGCATCCACCTCTGCCTGCAGTACGCCGTGCTGCGACACAAGTACGTGGAGCTGCTGTGCATCAAGAACGAGGCCGGGCTGCACGGCGCCATGGGGGCGGCCTGCGGCATGGACTCTGCCGTCGACGAGGTGGTCAAGGTGATGAAGGAGCTGGAGAAGTACGCCCCCAGCAAGGAGGAGTACTCCCAGCTGTGCCTGCTGCTGACGCTGCCCCGGCTCACGGACCACCTGGCTTACCGCGACTGGAACCCCAGCAACGCGCGCGTGCAGTGCTTCCAGGTGCGCCCCCTACTGTTGCATTTGTTTTATCTCTGACTTCCTCCGGCCACGCGCTAGCGCTCGCCCGGTTACTTTGCCCTTTTTAATTATTTTCTTTTACGCCTTACAATTTTTTCTCATTTTTTCTTTCAGGAAGTCTTCCCTCTAGTAGAAAAATTTCTCCCCGGCGAGAAGAAGCCGCCCGATGTGAACTCGCCGAGCAAGTGCGCGCGCCACGACCGGCTCGTGCAGCTGCTCATCAAGGGCGTGCTCTACGAGTCGTGCGTCGCCTACTGCCAGGGCAAGGCCACTGGCTCCCCGGAGGAGAGGTCTCAGGTCAGTCCCAAATCATATCCAACAATTGCTTTGATATTGTACTGAAAACTCTCATGAAAAATTACAGCTTATTTGGAAAGTATTAAATCTTTTGTTGGTTTTTACGTTGTAGAGACCTTTTCTTAAA
>NW_026272145.1:0-1891 GCF_000697945.3 Frankliniella occidentalis | reverse complement strand
TACCCAGTGAGAAATTAGTGGTCGAATCGACTTCGAATCGACGTCGATTAGGCAGGTTGAAAAATTGTCGATTCTAAATGTCGAATCGACGGGATTTTGTCCCACAAATCGACGTTTTTTCGACATCGACTATTTCGATACTTTAACGAAAATTGACTAAAGGGACGGGTTTCAACGGTTGCGCTAAGTCCTATAGCGACCGTTGGTGTCCGTAGGCACCCTAGTCGCCATCACATTCAAAAGTTAATGCAGGAGATGAAGTCCGTGACGGCCACCTCCCGCGCTGCATCGAACACGTCTCCAGACTATAGTTGTTTTGGCGTTGCGGGTCACCAGCGAGAGCTAACTGCACAGTCAGGGGAAGACCCTGTCTCGAATCGACGTCGAATCGACATCAATCATGTACAATACGAAATTTCTTGCAATTTTGTACCAGGAACCGTTCTGTAACACTTTAAGACACATTAGCTGAGTTAAGCTGTGTCATAGGGCACTTCTCGAGTAACATCGAAGTTTCGTCGACAACTTCGTCTCAGGACCAATACGATAACTTCTCGAGCAGTCGACGCCGATTCGAGGTCGATTCGAACACTCATTTCTCACTGGGGTACTATGCATGTTATGCCTTGACGCATTAAACTGATGTTTCTTCATTTGATTTCTTTTATTCTGCTGCTGTTGTAGCAATGAAATCTGCATATCCAAACCTGCCTGAGAAAATTCAGTCCCTCTGATTCTTATCCAAGAAATCTTAAAGGCAGATATTTCAACCTGAATTTGCTGGAGAAATTATTTTTCCAGATTACTAAGTATCATTTAACCTCTTTGGCGCTTCAGTGTCTGAGACCAAGGAGAGGTCCCCATACTTTACCAGCAATGGTTGTTTCTCAGTTCAGTGTCTGACAGGCCACTTTGACCACAGCCATCTATCGAATGCCTAAATTTACACTTATCCATCTGCATGTAAAAAAGTTCTTTTGAAGACTTCAAACACCCCTTTAAAGACATGGACATGCTATGTTGGGAACTCTGCACGGTAAAAAGAACATCTTGGAATTCAAGTAGATTCCTTGAAAACTGTCTTGAAAACCAAGTAGATTGCTTGAAATCCAAGATGTCATTTTTACTGTGTGCTGAAGGAGAGCATTAGTCAGTTTTAGTATAGTAGGGTATCGAGAATCCGTTCTGTGACGTGACCCTATACCTACAGATACCGGCTGAGTGTAGCTCAAACGTAGAGGGGTGTTAGAGGAATAAAGAGTAGTTTACACTTTAAGGGACGGACCACAAGTACTCACTCCGAACAGTCGCAGGCCTGAGACACGTCTGTCAGGGCAAGGCCTGCGTGCAACGCACGGACCCCAGCGCTAGTCGCGGGCGTGCTGACGCTGCACTACTATCGCTTGTTCGTCTTTTCGGACCCGCGCTGTTTGAATGATGCGCTCCCCTGACAGTATTATAATGTAGGAGTTACTCTGTCCGTAGCATTCTGATTAAAGGATTGTCTAACATGGAATCAATAGGTTTTCTGGGCAAGGGTCAATACTCAAATGTGTGACAGCTTTTGTATAATTGGGTGAGGCAGGATTCAAAAAGTCAATTCTTTATTTTCTGTGGGTTTTGTTGGCTGAGCGATTAGCGAAGCCCATTACTCGACTGACCGGAAAAGTTTCATACTGTTTGTCTGTTTGTTTGTTTGTCGGTCTGTCCGTGACGACAACTTTGAGACTTGAATGCGCACGGAAAAAAATACGTTAGTTCTCGCAGCAATAAGTTAGCTGTGGCAGCTTATGCGTTTGCTGGTAGGATGACAGCAAATGCCGTTCTCGTCACACAGAACCGATCTCGTTCGTAATCCCCGCCCAAGACGCTCGGCATCTCCGCCTTACAT
>NW_026272144.1:0-1406 GCF_000697945.3 Frankliniella occidentalis | reverse complement strand
GAGAGAGAGAGAGAGAGAGAGAGAGAGAGAGAGAGAGAGAGAGAGAGAGAGAGGAGATGGCCGTAAAACATCGAAAGGCAGAGAGAAGGGACGGGTCGCGGCCGACGACGGCGGGACAGTGGCGGCGAATTGCCCAGAGTGAGTTGAAACGAAAGCGAGTTTGTGCGGAGCAACACGGGAATAGGGGGAGGACGTGGAGGAGCTGCTTGTCCTGGACGAAGAGCAGGAGGAGGAGGAGGATGGAAGGGACGGCACAGGCGGAGCGAACGGCGAACCGCAAGCAGCCAAGCCATAGCGGCACCGCAATCCCACCTCAGCAGCCTGCAAGCAGGAGGACCAGGACCCAGCTCGGGAGGAGGCTTCCTTGTCCCTCCCCAGCGCACGCACACCGCAAAGACATTCACTATCATCACCAGATTGCAGCCAGCCAGACCGCCACCTCGGGTCCCCAATACCGGCAGAGTGTTTTCGGCGGGCAACATCCCCTCCCTCTCCCCGGCCAGCGCGCTGGTCTGGCCCGGAGGGACTCTCTCGGCTGAAGTCTCCGCCCGGTCGGCCCGAGACAATGCCGGTAAGCTCCCCCGGGCGCGGCGGGGGCGGAGGATGGACCGCACCGTGCGTGGGCCGCCCCAGGCCGGCCGTGCGAGGACCAGCACGGAGCACGGGCAAAATAAAAGTCATGGGCAGAGCCAATGTGGCAACCTGCTCATCTTTAAGGGAGATAAGGTTTCAGGTCGAGGTCGACCTTCCGCCTGATCGTAAACGGTTTGCCCACAAAATCCTTTTCCCTCCAGGTTGCACCGTATAAGGGAAGAGAAGGGGTTTTACACGTAGCACACAATGACAATACCCAGCCGTTACACTGGCGCGCCTCCCCCCGGGCCAGACCCGTAGGGTCCACTTAGGCCCCAGCAGTGCAGTGCGGTGTGGCGGCGGTGTGTCCCGGCGAGTGCGCCGCAGGTGGGGCAGACGCGCCCCGAGGCTGAAAATATCTGCTCCCTCCTCCCCTGCCCCTCACCTCCCTCTCCCATTCTCATCGGTATCCGAACACCGTATACGGGGGTGGTCCATGTTCGGTCACCACACCCTCACACTCTGCCCCACACACGCGCGCTCTCAGCGGCCGTGTCGCGCTCTGTCGATAGCCAGGCCCCCGCTGCCCCGCTAGCCAGCCCCTGGCTAATCGCTTTATAAAGCACGGGCCGCCTGCATGTGTTTGTGCAGCAGCAGCAGCTTGTGTGTGGGAGGCGGAGGGGGCCGTGCTGTGGCGTCACCAATCGGCAGCGACTACTCCTGGCGTCGGGCAGCCTAATGAGCGGGACCAAGGAGCTGCTGCTGCTGCTGCTGCTGCTGCTGCTGCTGCTGCTGCTGCTGCTGCTGCTGCTGCCGCTGCTGCTGCTGCTGCT
>NW_026272143.1:0-2153 GCF_000697945.3 Frankliniella occidentalis | reverse complement strand
CCCCTCGGCTGCCCTTCCTTCATCGGGTCGGGTGCGACAAGCCAGCGAGCCGCACATAGGGCACAGACCCCGTCACTCCCCCCCCCTTCCCCCCTTTCACCATCTCCGTCTCTCTCCAACCTCTCGCCTTTCACCGCTGCTGGTTTCTGAGCCCTAAGCCTGCTCGGTACTCCTTCCCTTCCGCTCCCCATGCCTCCCGCCGTCGGGTGCCTTTGGAAATCGAGTTCACAGCTCTGTCCTTTGTAAAGCACGAGAAATTGTCTTCGTGTTCTACTAAGGGATCGGTTACGAGACCTTGTGCCCTGTGTGCAGTGGGCGGCGGCACCGCTGATGCATAAGCTCCACAACAACGGAAAGAAGCAACTCTGCCCGACCCGGGAAAATATTTACTACACTGCTGATTATATTCAGCGTGCCAGCAGCGCAACACTTTTGCTAATATTGTTCTGTAAGAGAAGAGACAGTCATGCCACGACGCTTGGGAAGCACGTGTACACACGGCTACCTAGCAGCCACTACACCGGGTGGTTGGATCGGCGACAAACACTCTACACTGGTGGAAACCGGGGAAGGGGGGAGGGGAGGATCCTTACTGTATGCGGCCTTTATATCTTCTTTACGACGGCGTGCAACCAGGACCTTGAACTGCCAAAGCCCTTAACGCATGGGTGGTGCCCCTCCCCTCCACGAACCGGTAAACAAAAGGTCACAACACCACACCACTCTTCCGCTGCACGTTTATTTACCGTTCTGCATAAATTGCGAATGACGCATACTATCGAGTACGTTCCGTCAGTCGACGTTACAAAACTGGAAAGTTTAAACCATTGCAAGCGCTCATAGCGCCTGATAGGTAGGCAACGTCTTGCCTGCAGTGCAAGCGTGTACTGCGGGATTGCCTACCCCGAGTATCACAGGCGCCGAGCTCCCGTCACTTTGCCAAAATGAATCTGAGGAAAATGAAACGTACTTTCTGGACGATCGCTGACCCTGATTCTACTCTCACCACCGCCTCAACTATTCCCCCTCCACTACCATCACCTGCCCCAGTCCCCGCGGCTGCGAGCGAGGCTCCTCAGCCGCCTCAGACCCACACCGCCCCCCACTTCAGCGACGTGATAGGTTCGGCCCGCGGGGCTGATTGTCGCCGCACCTCAGTCAGGACCGCCGCCGTCGTCAAAGCCATATCAGTGCCGAACACCACACTGACTCGCTCCCCGCTCATTTACCAGAGCAGCGCCAGAGGGGCGGGCGGCGGCAAACTTAGGAGGAGACTGAACTAAGGCGCGACAGGAGAGTCTTAATTTCCCCGCGGAGGCATAAAGGACATCATAAAGGATATCCGAACGGAATTCCCGCGCCCGCCTGGCCAGCAACGCGATTTTACATCGTAATTAACTCGAGCGGCACGAAACAGGGCGGGGCCGCGGCGACACGTGCGAGAGCGAGAGAGACGGCAGGCCGGGCCGCGGCGACACGTTGGAGAGCGAGAGAGACGGCAGGCGTCGCTGCCGATACGCAGCCCGGCGGAAACAATCCAATCCGAACGCGGACATAAATCATGGCGGCGGCGGCCCACTTCGGACAGCAGCGGCACGCGGCCAGACCGGCAAACAGGACACTCTCGCAGAGTTTCCTTCGAGTTGTAAACGTTGCGAGAAAACGTCCAGATACAACAACCCGCGCAGTCAAGAGGCAGGCCACGCGACGGCCACCGGTGCCAAACAGTTCGAGCAAACAAAGTATCACAAAAAAAAAAATTGGGTGGAGGTTATGCTGGTGAAACAGGGCCGGATTTGCCTACCCAAGGCAGAACATGACTTAGGGTAGAACAAGAAATTAAGAAGCGACAAGGAACACGAGCTCTAAAGGGCAGCAATGTTTTCGCCAACTTGGCAGCCTCCAATATGGATTAAATCCGCTCTCCGACCGTCCTAGAACAGTCCGTACTGCTCCGTTAATATCGTCTTCGAAATTAGTATATCCTATACATATTTAGAAACACATTAAATGCATGTTGTTTTAGATATATGTAATGCAGAGCAATAATGTAGGCGCACTGTCACGTATGCCATCGGAAACAAAATTTAATTTAACGTTGCCGGTTTTAATAACCGGAAGACTACGTCAGCAGCACTTGAGGGGGGGGGGGG
>NW_026272142.1:0-3819 GCF_000697945.3 Frankliniella occidentalis | reverse complement strand
GGGGGGGTCCTCGTTCCACATCTGCGCGCAATCAGCTCAAACGGCGAGGGCAGGTCACCGCGCGGATCCCCAAACCAAATAACTCTGCCATACGCGGTGTAGTCGTAACCTCGCGGGGCGGATTGGCTGCCCCTTATCTTTGGGGGAGGGAAAATTACACGGTGTTGGTGGCGGCGGCGGCGGTGGCACACGGAGTTGGTAAAGGAAAGGTGGCGCCAACAGGAAAAAAGAACCCGCCGCGGGACGAACGCGGCTGTTGTCGAAAAGACACGAACGTAGGCAGGCTAGCCTGCTCCGATCCCTCGTAGTCCTGTCTCTAGGAGCAGCACGCGACACGTGAGGGCGACAGCGTACGAAGCTGCAGTAGCAACAGCGGCAGTAGCGGCGGCAGCAGCAGCAGCCGCGGCCACCGGGGGCCTCCACCGCCTCCACTGTTTACCTTCATCCTCGGCCGATAAAGGGCGACACCTTCAAAACGGCCGCGGGTCTTACCATAGGCGCATATCTACCCCGCGGATCGACGGGACGGAGGCATTCAAACAACGACGTCGTTCACCGGCTGACATATAGTCGGCGACAGAGGCAGGATAGCAGACGACGTCCCCGCAGAGGACACCGACGAGACCCGCGCCATGCTGGCAGTCTTCCTGGTGGTGGCGGTGCTGGTGCACGCGGTGGCGGCGGCCGAGGACTTTGGTAAGGCCGTGGCACACGACACCGAGTCGGAGGGGCTCAAAAGTCCGCTAACGGAACCGGAACAAAGTCTTCGATCCAGACACGACGCCAATGACAGCTGGTTCGAGGTTTTCATTTCCGGTTGGCGCTCTCCGCTCGCGGTCACGTGGTCGCACTTTTTCGGGTGATTAGGTCCCCGATAAGCCTGGCTGGTGCCGTGTGCTTTCGAGTGTTTCGAGGGTCAAAGGGTGCCCTGCGCCTGCATGTCGCCACTGGTGTGTTCCAGGCCCCTGCTACCGTGAGTGCGTGCCGGGCGAGACCAGGGTGTGCAAGTTCAAGTTCCACGAGGAAATCTACAACGCCTTGAACTCGTGAGTATGCACGTGGCCGACTGTCTGTCCCAAACAAACCGTTTCTGGTCCCGGCCCAAGCTTAGGGATGGTGGTTACGGTACGCAGGGCCTGCGGACGCTGCGCCGACGGCGAGGTCGCCGACTGCTTCGCCAGGGCCTGCGTCCCGCTGGACGGCGTGGAGAGGACCGTGTACACCATCAACAGGAAGCTGCCCGGGCCGGCCTTGCATGTGAGTGTGTCTCCGCTGTGTCGAGGTCGGCGGCGACCTCCCCGCGCCCGCGCTCTACTAGTGCTCTCTGTCTGCCAGGTGTGCGCCGGGGACACGGTCATCGTGGACCTGCAGGTGCGGCTGCCCGGCCACGCCGACACCATCCACTGGCACGGCCTGCACCAGCGCGACACACCCCACATGGACGGCGTCAGCATGGTCACCCAGTGCCCCATCCCGTCGGGCCAGACCTTCCGCTACCAGTTCGTCGTCGACCTGCCCGGCACGTACTTCTACCACCCGCACAACGGTCAGTGTTCGCGGCCCCCGCGAGGAGGCTCCCAGCCGCGCGTCCAGCAGTCAGAGAGGTGTTGACGATCATGACCGCCAGGGCAGGCATTCACAAGGTGAACGGCGCCGTCGGCGTCCTGGTGGGCCGCGCGCCCCGCGCCCTCGACCCGCACGCCGACCTGTACGACGAGGACCTGGCCGAGCACGCCGTCTTCCTCATGGACTGGATGCACGTCGACGCCGAGTACGTGTTCCCGGGGCTGCACAAGCCGCTCGGCCAGACCCCCGTCACCGTCCTCATCAACGGCCAGGGTGACTTCCAGGTGAGCGCGCCAACGCCGAGGGCGTCGCCGTGGCCACCGTAGCTGTAGCTATAGCCCACCCTCTTGCACGTTCCAGCAAGCCGACGGCAACTGGACGAAGACCCCGCTGGCCGAGTTCCGGGTGCGGCGCGGGCTCCGGTACCGCTTCCGGGTCATCAACAGCGGCGGTCTGAGCTGCCCCCTAACGTTCCGGGTGTACGGCCACAAGCTGACCATCATCGCCAGCGACTCGCGCGACGTGCAGCCCCTCGAGGTCGACACCCTCTACACGTTCTCAGGTGGCGCAGAGATTAAAGTAACCCGAATGTTTGTACCGGGGTCCCGCGAGCATCGCCCTCTACTTACCTCTCGACACAGGCGAGCGCTACGACGTGGTGGTGACGGCCGACCAGGACGGCGACGCCTTCTGGGTGCACTCGTACGCGGCCACCTGCTCCGCCCCCGCCGAGCAGGTCGCCGTGCTCCGGTACGACAGCGCGGCCGACGGCACCCTGCCCGCCGCCCCGAGGCCGTCGGCGCGGCCCGGACTGCTGCAACCAGAGGGGGTGGTGAGTGTAACGTTCAGAGTTTACATACAACTAGAATAGGAAAGAGCGGGGGAGACTTTGACCCCCGGTATAGACAGTCTTGGGGATTGTCTAAAAGTGAATTAAGTTGTTGAGAGCAAGGGAATATATTTCATATGATTGAGAATTCGGACACACACTGACACAACAGCACTTGGCACATTAGGCCGGGTGGGTCGGATGATAACCTCAACGTAATACAGACCACACACCTCCGGGATACTACAAAAAGTACATACAAAACAGTGCCTCCTCAAACTCAGAAAGTCCGCGAACTAGAAGACGTCAAATCAAAACTTTAGGCATGGTGACACTGGTGAAACGACCGAGGCGAGCGGCTGACCCGCTGACAAAGTTCTGTCCTTTGAGAAGTCGGATAACCTCAACATGATACAGGCCACATAGCAAACACTACTCCACTCCGGGGGAATTTAAAAAGTACAAAGGATACAGTACCATGAGGCATTGTCGCTCAAACTCTGGAAGTTCGTGAACTTGAAGACGTCAAAACTTAGGCATGGCGAAACGACCGCCCGACCCGACGCACGCGGCATCTGGCATCTCCCAAAACCCACGTGCGTTGGGTTGCCTGCACATCCGGCGCTATGAACCAATGCGCCACGGAAAGCCGTCACGTGAGCGTGCTCACCTTGGTGTCACCATGTTGATATAACTAATATGTTGCGCTATAACGCTGTAAAACGTGACCGCTACCAGGTGATGAACTCCCCGGCCTGCACGGGAGGCTGGCCCGGCCAGCGGTGCGCGACGGACCTGCAGAGCCTGGAGGCCCCCGACGACCCCCGGATGCTGGGGACGGCCGAGCCCGACGACCGGGTCGTGCAGGAAGTCGTCTTCCACGGCTACACGAACGAGGAGCTCTTCGACACCGAGTACTACCCGCATTTCCTCAGTAAGTGGCTCATGAACCAGAGTTTTAAGCGCGGACGAGTGCCGTCGGCAGCAAACGTTAACCGAGTCGGCCCGCAGCCTTCGGCAGGAACATTGCCGGCACCATCGGCAACGTGTCCTTCAAGATGCCGAGCACACCCCTGCTCACCCAGCCGGGAGAGTCCCCGACCTGCGGCGGCTGCGCGCCCGGCGAGAGCTTCTGCGTCTGCACGCACGTCCTCCCGGTCCGGCTCGGCACGCGCTACGAGATCGTCCTGGTGGACGCGACGGACGGTAGGTAGCAAGGTGGTAGAGGTAGGCTTTTGGTACCGCGCACCTGCGGGAGCACAGGTGCATTACTTCGTAGGGCAATGTAGGCGGGTGCTGTTGACGGGGAAGACAAGGCAGCAATGTAAAGTTCATCGGTTTGTCTCATATTGAGTCGCGAGTTTTTAGACAGTATCCAAGACTGTGTCTACCGAGAGGGACCGTGTGCCCCCCTCCCCCCCTCT
>NW_026272141.1:0-1194 GCF_000697945.3 Frankliniella occidentalis | reverse complement strand
CACGCCACGCCCCGCCACCCCGGGCCAGCCCAGGCTCGCACGCCACGCCCCGCCACCCCGGGCCAGCCCAGGCTCGCAGTTGTACTTTTGAACCACTCATTTTGGGGAGGCCCGGACCGAGCGTGAACCACTATTACCACTCTCGGAGTGCCGAGCGAGCGCCTAAGCTCCGGAGAACAATAGAAAAGGACAACTTGTACCACTGATGCACCATTCTTACCAGTATTTCCTTTCGCCTCGGGTTGTCCGAAAGGATTGTCTACAAAATTTAGCACCGGCAAGAGTTTTGGCGGAAATCTTGTGGTTACGGAGCATTCGCGTTCTGTTACACTTCTTCTTGTAAACGGTAGCGACACGCTTCGCGTGCCCCTAGAACAGTTACGCAATGTAACCCGGCAGAGTGCGGAAAATGGGTGTACCGTGTCAACGACACAACGGCATGCTGGTTTGCCTACTCGATCCACCCGTTAGGTTCCATGGCCCCTTGGGTATGCAAACCCGCAACACTGTTGTGTCGTAGCCCTGACACATGGTGCGGAGGCCCTGGCTGTAGGCTGTAGGTGAGAGAGGTGAGCCCTTCTCCTCAACTCTCACCCGTGCGCGGCCTGCGTGGCACCACACTCATTTTTCGCACTCTGACCCTGCTTAGAGGTTTTGGGGACTTTCATTGGCTTTCCAAGCTGGACTAGCCAATCACATCACGAGGACGGCTGCCTCCTCACCATATGCCCCGGACAACCTCGACCTCCCCCTACATGCGTACATACGCACACTTACCGCGTCGTTCACTTTCTGTGACTGAAGGCCTGAGATCAGTGCGAGGGCGAATGCGAACACAGCAGTAGCGACTGGAAACAGTAACAAGGGTACTGGGTTGTCAGATAGTTCGAGGCTTCTGGGAGAATATGAAGTATGCTACTTCTAGAAGACGTCTTATAGTCGATTTTTGTACTATTTTAGACTTCAAGGTCGACGTCTATAGGATTTGAAGAAACACTACCTTTACCAACTGCAGTCATCTTCTAGAAGTAGTCACACGAAGTCGCTCACCTAAACCACTCGTGCTGCCAAGGTGTGTGCTGCACACGCTAGGCCCGTTCGACATGGCAGGCACTCGGCGGGCTGTCGAGTTCAGACTGGAGCCTTTTCTCTCACTCTTCCGCACCGAAGGGGACGTCAAGCAGGCGCCCCCCC
>NW_026272140.1:0-1155 GCF_000697945.3 Frankliniella occidentalis | reverse complement strand
GACGGACGGACGGACACGAGAGCGGTTGCATAAGCCCGCTTTAATGCTTTTTTAAAAGCAGAAGGGCGGGCTAAAAATGGAGCAGAATCACCAAGGCTCTCAGGGAGGCTTCTCGTCTGGTGGAGCAGAAAAAGGAGGAGCTGAAAGCGAAAGCCAAGCTTCAGGTGAGAGCTTCATGATGGTTGGCCCTCGGGTGGCGGAGGTCAAGGTCAAGGTCAAGAGTTGCATCAAGGCATTGGGGCGGCCTTCACATTAGCGCCTAGCCCATTCTAAAGTTCTTGTCGCCAAGCACAAAAAGCCCTAAAGGAAAAGAAATATTGGTGAAATCGATGCAAAAGAAACACGAGACTTGACCTTGGCTTGGGAGGACGGTGATGTTGACGCACCCGCAGGGCTGTTGGTGGTAAGCGAGCACATGGTGTGTAGAGGCGACAGGGCAGCAACAGAACAGGTGTATCACTGCTGGACCTTGCTCACAAACTGACCAAGTGCCCAACGAGCTTTTCCTCCGGAGAGCGTTCGGCAGCGGCTGGGCTCCCGCCGATTTCCGGCCGGAGTCGGGAGAGCGGCAGGGGCAGGTAGGCCACCAGTTCCACACGAGGGGGTGCTCACTACCAGATTGGTTGTACACCTCAACTTTTCACTTTTTCACTTTCAGTTCACTTTTGTCACTTTCACCTCACTTTTTTCACTTATGCCCACTTTCACTTCACTTTTGCGTCACTTTTTTCACTTTTGACCACTTTTGCTTCACTTTTCACCTACTTTCACTTCACTTTTTGCCCACTTTTGCCCACTTTCACTCAACTTTTTTCACTTTAGCCTCACTTTTTTTCACTCTCACTTTCACTTTCGGACAGCATGTACACCCACTTTTTGATGTGAGCACCCCCTCGGTTCCACAGTCGTGGCGGGCGGGAAAGAGCATTGCCTATCTGGCAGGCGCTCAGAGGCCTAGCGCGTGACAATCTTCCAGTTCAACAAGCTGCACCAGTTCCAGCTGCAGGACTTCAACCAGCTCCACACCAAGCAGCTGCAGCTGTCGCTCCCATGGATCTTCCAGTCCAACAAGCTGCACAAGTTCCTGCAGGACTTCAACCAGCTGCACACCAAGCAGCTGCAGCTGTCGCACCCATGCACCTTCCAGTTCAACAA
>NW_026272139.1:0-1103 GCF_000697945.3 Frankliniella occidentalis | reverse complement strand
GCAGTATTTTCTGTACATTTCTGCAACGGACCCCGTTGCTAGATCGATGGTACCTCACGGAAACGGTCACGGAAATAGAAGAATTAAAGAATTAAAACAGATATTCCATTTGACAATTTGGCCTCAGCTTGGAATATTTATAATTTTAATAATTATTAGATAAGACAGCTAAGATTAGCTTCTGCCTATTTTCAGGACAACTGTTAGCCAAGTTTTTAGTTCTATTTGCTAATAATGAGCTAGGCGAGATAATATGCTGTGCTGATTCAAGGCAGATGCATTAGCTACACTGTAATTTCAAATGCGTACCAACAACACCAAAGTACGTGGGGACCCAGCAAACTCAAAAAATGGTCCTTGGTAATAAGCTGCAAGCAGGAGATAACACACTTTTTTCTATGCTTCAAAGGTGATTCCGCACACCAAAGCGTCGGCTGCTGTGTGGACACTTGGTCAGACGAACGAGGGGAGAGTACAGGACGCAACAGTCTCGCAGGGACACGGTAAACGGTGGGCGCGATCACCTTGGGGAAGGGGCACAGCCCATTGCTGCGTGTCCGAAGCAGAGTGTGTCCTCCACGGCCAACCCCGATTCAAGGAGAGGGATGAAAAGTGAGAGGCCGCTAAAGGCAGGAGAGCGGAGAAAGAGGCGAGCGCTGAGCGCGGCGGGGATGGGATGGGTGGGGGTAGGTGAGGAGGAAGAGCAGCAGAAGCAGTGAGACCCGCGCATACGATGGCTCCGCGCACACCAAAACTTGGAGCAAAAATTTATCAAGCGAGACGAGACGCGCCAGGAGAGGCCCCGGCCACACACGTCATGAGCACGAGCCACGACGCAGGCCCCGCCCCACCCCGCCACAACACCCGTCGGAATACGTCAACTAGTTGCAGCGTGTGCTCTAGCTACGGCCGCCGCGGCGGAGCCCCGCCAGCGGCCGCGCAGGACCGCCGTGATCTATGGGCAATCAACTGAAAGCCCTTCAGTTGATATTCAGCAGGAAGTGTGTGGCACAGGAGGCCGCGGGGGAGGAGGGGGATAGGTCACACCGTTTTGTCTGGGGGCCCGCTCTGAAGGGGGTACATATTGCGGCGGAGTGCGGTCG
>NW_026272138.1:0-1911 GCF_000697945.3 Frankliniella occidentalis | reverse complement strand
CGATCCAATTAGCTTCCTCACCGTGTTGGAGGAAGCCGAGCGAGAGGACGTCCTCGGTGTAGTTGAGGATGGCCTGCTCGGTGAGCAGATCTGCCTCCGCGGGGGCGATCTGCCAGACGGGTTGGGTGAGCAGCGTGTTGACGATCTCGACGTCCGCCTCCGTCAGCCCGTCCCAGAGGCTCTTCTCGGAGAGGTGCTGGTGCAGCTCCCGCATGTTGCCCGTGGACACGGTGCAGAGTGTGTAGTTGAGCCAGGCGGCGCTGCTGGGTGTCGGCCGCACGAAGGCGAAGTCGTCGTACTTGGCCTGCGGACGGGACAGAGAGTTGGCGTCATGGCGGGGCGAAGGGTCGGGGTCCTCATTCACATGGACACACGCACGCACCTGGAGGCAGAGCTCGCCGTCGTTGTACTGGTTGGCGGCCACGTGCAGCGGCGTGCGCGGGTTGACCGTGATGGCCACGCCCTTGGAGGAGATGAAGAAGCGCTTGAGCACGTTGCCCCACTGGTGGTCGCGCCGCCCCGAGTCGCCCGTGAGGAAGGGCTCCCAGGACACGCGGCCCGCCTCCAGCGGCCAGCGCATGCCGGCCGCGTGGCCGCCGCCGTACCAGTGCGACACCGAGCCGCCCGCGCTCGTCAGGTCGAAGCAGTCCGTCGGGAAGACGTCGTGCGCCAGCGCCTTCCAGTTGATGTGGTAGCAGCGGAAGTTGCCCTCCTCCTCGTAGCGCAGGTAGAGGCGCGCGCGCCCCATCCACTCCATGCAGTAGGCGCCCTTGCGCTCGTCCTCGTGCAGGCACTGGTACACCTTGTCCGTCGCGCGCAGGAAGCGGCCCAGCTCGCCGCGCAGCAGCTCGGCGCCCTCCGCGTTGTACACGCGCACCACCCGCTCCAGGTGGTTCAGGCGGATGCGGTCAAAGTACGCTTTCTGCACAAATTTACAAAAACAAAAAAAAAACGTTTGTTATCGTATTCTGTTTTCCTTCTTTCTCCACAAAGAGGATCCTCTGCTGCTGTAAGATTTATGTTTTCGGGTGGAGGTCGTATGGTGATGTCATTCGCCGACTTTACTGACCTGAAGGACCTGCTGGTTGTAGTACACGTGCGCGAACCCGACCAGGAACACGATGCACAGGAAGAGCATGGCCACGAAGCCCCGGAGCTTGTACTCCTTGGGCTTGCGGTGTCTCTTGAGCATGGCTGGCAGCGACATCTGTGGGCAGCGCGAGTCATCAGCTGGGGAACACGTGCCAGCCGGGGCCGGGCCGGGGCCGCCGTCACGTTATGACAACGTAGTGGGCAAAGTTTTGACGGGCGCCACGTGCGTCCCGGGCACGTACAGTACGGCGCGCCTCCCGCTCCCGTACGCCGCCGCGACGGCAACAAAGTCGGCTGCCTGCTACACTGTCGTCCCGCCCCAGTCCCCATAGTGATAGAGTCCCGCGAGATAACACGCGCTAGACAGGTGATCGTCTATCGGGATCGGGACTGACCCCCGCGGCCAAGACAAGTCCACCCAGAGCCGGTCCGGTCGGTTGACTCGCGCGGGAGCCGCATGGTCAGCAACAGTGGCAGCGGCATAGAGCAGCCTAGGCAGAGTGTTTCCGCATCCGAATTTCCGCGCGGATCCGATTCCATCCGCAAGGCTGGCGAACCCCTGCTTTGGATGGCAGGCAGTCCCCGCTGCAAGCAACACACCTTACCGGCTTCGCGTTCAGCGGCTCGCCCCAGCGGTCGGGGTGGACGTGGACGCCGCCGCCGTTAACCCCGTTACCCTGGACCGAGGCCCGAAGGATGGGTCTGAGTGTCGCGTGCGGGGCGGGGCAGGCGGAGCGGGTGCCGGCCTCGAGCTCCTCCGTCCGGCGATCCGACATCGCGCTGCTGCTGCGTACCCGCGGCACCGACTGCGGCCCGCCG
>NW_026272137.1:0-5262 GCF_000697945.3 Frankliniella occidentalis | reverse complement strand
ATTCAAATTTGTGCGGAGTCTGTTTTTCAAACTAGGTCCAGACAGTCAAAATTTGACATTCGCCTTGGAGTCTGGATCGCATCCCAACCCCACGCAAATGCATTACAAAGTCTCCCGGACAGTCTGGCGCCACCCACCGCTCCCACTCCGGGCTCATAGTCTGCTGCGGGCATGACTGGTATGCCTCTCCTCTGGGGGAGAGAAGGCGCTGTCGGCAAGCTTTGTCATGAACACTGAGAGGTCTAAAGAGAGGCGGGGGGAGGGGTGTTCAGATAGCGTCCACTCAGGGGATATTGGTTGGCCAGGCAGGGCGGAGAAAGGGGAAGGGGTGGGCGGTGTTTCGCGTCGAGAGAGCGTTAGGGCCGGAGAAGGACACGCACCGCAAAACGGACAGAGCTCACCGAGAACAAACTCACTGAAGATGGCGTCAGTACAGGATCAAAACTGACAGAATTGGACTAAAAAGGGTCAGAGTGAGAGGGTGAGGGCGAGGGCGAGGGCGAGGGGGTAAAAAGTGGAGGGGGAGGGGGCGTTTGTGGGGTTGCGAGAGAGTTTCCATGTTCTAGCAGGAGAGGTTTGAACAGCAGCAGAGCCGATCTCGATCGAGGCGGGAGGGATGGGGGTGGGGGAGGCAGGAATGGGAAGATACAGGAGTGCGCTTTCTGCTCAGGGCCTAACTAAGCCACTCGCCGCGCAAAGGCGAAACGCAGACGCCGGCTTCTTTTTCTCTCCAGCTCTCTCGAATTCCCACCTCCAGTTTGGCTGGTTTGGCCCGTCGGTTCGGCCCCAAGTTTTGCGGATCGAGGGGGTGAGGTGGTGCAAAGACGAGACGAGGCAGAGCGTGAAAAGGAGCAAGGAAGGCAACGGCAGACTCCTGACACTTCGGGACATGGGCCAATTAGTTCCCATTCACCGCCGGAACAGATCCAGCCGGGGGAGTTTGCCGCCGGAGCTACAAGTGGCGGAGACTGGGGCCGCTCAACTCTCAGCTCAGCTCAAATCCGCGAGGGAGGAGCAAGGCGCCCGGCTGGGCTGGGCACAGACAGCGCTTCTAAGGGGGTCTGGAGCTGGAGGTACAGCCCCTCCAGCACGGCGCTGGTCTCGTAGACGCACCTGTACGGATCCTGCAGCTCGTCGATGACGAAGTTGAGCTGGTTCCAGCCGCCGAAGGCAAACAGCCCGAAGTAGGAGGCCATCGCCACGGCGCCGGGCGAGAAGGTGCCCTCCCAGGCGGGGGAGAGGTTGTCCACGCCATCTGCGAACAAGGGCGGCCTGCGTCGTTACAACCGACGGAGGAAAATCGATCGACGAATCAAACTTTGTTTACGGACGAATTTATATCTTATTAAAAAGTTGCGGACAATCAGGCCGAGTAACATCGAAGGCTTTGACGCGACGGAAATGAAGGGCGATGGAGAGAGCAGGGGCAGCAATGAGAAAGACACTCACTGTCGCTGTCGATCGGGCAGCGGGAAGGAAAGGGATCTAAACTCGCTGTCGATTAGTCGTCGCAGCGGAGGGGCGTGGCGGAGCGCTGCAGCCGCTAACTGATGAGGACAGATTGGCACAAGTTGTTTTCAGTACATAAGGACTGCGGCGCGCGGCGGCCGCGGGCCCGGGCGCCGGCGCCATCATCCGTGCCCGTCGCCATAACATACCGCTGAACGCCGTCACCGCGCCCAGGATGATGAAGAGCACCAGCGCGAGGATCTTGGCCCAGGTGAACACGCCCTGCACGCGCATGGCCAGGCGCACGGACGTGCTGTTCACCGCGGTGAGCAGGCCTGAAACAAACAAACAGCCGGGATGCAAATAGGCGAGCGAGGAGAGGAGGAAGGAACGTGAAGGGGAGAGGAGGTGCAACTTCCACAAAAGCTGGTCGGCTTACCCAGCCCCACGATGGCCAGCAACTTGACGACGGCCTCCGGCGGCTCGCAGCCCTCGAAGAAGGGCTTGGCCGTGTAGACGGCGAAGGTGCGCGCCATGACGGCGAGCGGCGTGGGCTGCAGGATGACGAGCGACGCCCACAGCTGCAGGAAGCCGGGCAGCGGGCCGAGCGCGGCCGTCAGGTACGCGTACTCGCCGCCGCTGCGGTTCACCACCGTGCCGAGCTCGGCGTAGCACAGCGCGCCCAGGCACGAGAACACTCCTGGAGACGGGACCACAGGGCTCATTACATTTATTGCACACACTACACTAGCACTTGGTTATACCAGGTGTTTCATAAAGGACACAGGTGCGAACGGGTTTGCCTACCCAAGGGACTATGGCGCCTTGCGGGCAGAGCGGGTAGGCAAACCCGCTCGCACCTGCGTGTTTTATGAAACACCCGGTACGTACTTGAAGTTCTACACCGTACCTGATAGCGTCCAGATCACAAGACTGAAGCCCACCGACTCGGTCTTCGCGAACACATTGCTCGGCGACACGAAGATGCCCGAGCCGATGATGGAGCCGACGATGAGGGCGACGCCGCCGGCGAGGGTGATCTTGCGCAGCGCACCTTCCGGGGCCTCGCCCCCGGCGTCCGCCGCGGGGGCCTTCTTACCCATGGCGGCCTGGGGGGACAGAGGGAGAGGTCAGAACAGAGCAGTCAGGAGGAGGGTGCGGCAGCGTAGTGGCGCGATTCGAACCCTCGGGGGATGCGGTTTAGAGACCTGCAAGGAGCGAGCTACGCGAGTCAAACGCGCCTACCTGCACCTCTGCTCTCACCTGTCGGAGAGCGAGTCTAGCTCGCGTAGCCCGCTCTTTGCAGGTCTTTTGAGCGGGTCACGTTCTGTTCCGCTTGATTCAAGTTGCGGGGCGTGGTGGGGTGTAACCGGCGCGACGTGACGCTGTCAGTGTGTGGCGTGCGACGGCGTAGGCACGAGTCTAGACTGGAGCGTTGACCGATGACGAACAGGGATCGATGGCAGAAGCAGATGGACGGGGCGCGAGGAGCGCGACGGCAGGTCCGACGGGGCGGCGGGGCAGGGTGTGTTTGAGCGTAAGACAGACAAGACCTGGGTGGGACGGAAGCCCCAGCCGCGAGGTCCTTAGAATACCTGAAAGACGACCCCCCCCCCTCCTCTCTTCTGAGCTACTGGCAAAAGAAAGAAAATCATGTGCCGCGCTGCGGCCATTCATTCCCACCGACTCGCCATGAACAGACACCGCGCGGAGCACCGCACAGTATCACCGGCTGGGCCCGACACCCAATCCCTGTCCGCCACCGAGGCCGCGCCCAGCACCGTGAGCTTGGGGAGCAAGGTGCTGAGGAGTCGAAATGGAGTTCACTCACAGAAATCAGTAGCCCCTTAGAAAAAAAATCAGGGAAAACTTTTTTAAAAACCCATTAAAAATCAGAGAGTGTATGCTCCGTGTACGCGTGTACGCTTCCATTTATAGTGAAGTAGAGGGGGTTCCAATCGAGGGGTGGACCACTTGGATATTCCATACACACGGAAAACATTTCCGAAAATATTCCAGACATTCCGTAAAATATCTCAGATATTCCATGTACACCAAAAATCCAAAGTGGTCGACCCTACGGCGCTGACATTTTTCAAGTCCAATCTGCGAGACGACTGTGTCCGCTCTACGGCTCGTCTTGCGAGGCAGGCGCTCATCGCCACGCCGCCGACGAGCATTTTATTATTTGCGGCCCGCCTCCGCCAGGACCATCATCAGGCGGGCCGGGGGCGCCGGGGCAAGCCGGGGGTACCCGCCGTGGCCGGGGCCCGGGTGGGCGTGTCGGCCGGCCGCCGTCTCCCTCGCACCTCCCAGTCTGCCGAGGCTGAAACCGCAAACGCTCGCACTTGCCGCGCTGACCTGCCCACTAATTTTCTCAGCAACGATGACGACGGTGCGCGGCGCGGAGAGGTGGAGAAAAATGGAGACAAATGGAGGGGGGGGAGGGGAACATAATGGGAGGTGTGGACGGATGTGACGGACAAGTCGCGTAGCCGTATCGTCCGCAGTTTTCTTCTTACAGGAATTCGTACAGTACGACCATACGACCGAAGCTTCACCCCGAAAGACCAGTGTCGCATTACAATGCCTCCTGGTTTTCCCCTAACCCTAACCGATTTAGGCACAGGATAGGGAAGTCCTTTACCCGGATGGAAATCTACTACTGCCAGACACACAGTGGGGCGCGCAGGTGGACGCCCTGCCACTGCTTGGCCCAAAGTGGCGCCGGGCGTACGCGTAAAAATACCTCTTCCGGTCATGGCCACGCCCCCTCCTCTGCCCCCCTCCTCTTCACGTACCCGCTTCGGCTCGACAGGCGTGCTAACTTCTCAGCGCGCGAATCGACAGAACGGCCACTCCCGCCTCCACCCCTTTCCCCCTCTGGATCAGCCTTCCCTGCCGGAGCAAGCAGGCGAGTTGTCTCCCGGCGCCGAGCATGGTAATGTGTGTGAGCAGAGCACACATGCTGGACTCGGAGGCCGGCGGCGGCGCGAGGGCCGACGTGAAAGAGTCGCACTTCGGGACGGGGAGATAACACACTCAGCAAATAGAGGGAATGGACAGCTGTCATCGGAAACACCACCACTCCGCTCCGCCACACTGTCGCACCTATGGACAAGCGACCGCGGCGACCGGATGAAAAATTCATCCGCGCACCTGGAACCTCGAAGGAAGGTTTCCCGCGCTTTCAAATCACGGCCGTCACAACTTCTCATACGACGCCGGGCCGGGGCTCGCGGTGTGGCTGTGTCGCGTGTCCTCACGCCTTCAATGAGGTTAGCACTCACGTGCGCGAGTTGGCGCGCTGTCCTGATCCGCCCGCGTCAGCCTGGCGACGACGCCCGTGTGGCTCGCGGTGTCCGAGACGATATAGGGCTGCTGGCGTCGGCGCGGTACCCCACGTCCACGCCGACGGCCTGCGTCGGCTGCTTGAGAAAGTACTCGGCACGAGGAGGATCCGCCGCGCGTTACCCACAACCCACTCCAACTCCGTGCCGGCACCGACTGCCGAGCGGAGCGAGCAGCGAGCCGCCGGCCGTTGCCTGTCGCGTCGCCGTGCCTGGCTCGCCTCGCCTCACCCCGCCGGCGCGCTGGTGTGCGAGTGAGCGCGCGCAGGGCAGGGCGCCCCCCTCGCCCTCTCCCCCCTATCCCCCTCCTTTCCCCCTACCCCGGCACCTCCACCGCACCCTCCCTCCCCGCGGTGGCGGCGACGGCCACCCGACGCCGCGCCGCGCACGCGGTGCGTCCTGCTTCCTCTTTCCCGCGCCCTTTCGCTCGTTCTCTCTCTTTCTCTCCCTCCCCTTCCCCCTC
>NW_026272136.1:0-1254 GCF_000697945.3 Frankliniella occidentalis | reverse complement strand
TGTTCTGTTCAAACCGCGCGACGCCAGCGGGCAGCAGCAGCAGCAGGGCGTTGGGACAGCGCCGTGTGATGATGCGTGGCGCCACGCCTCGCCACGCGAGCCATGGTGGGCAGCAGGCTCCATAATTCTACGAGATTCTGTTGGCGGATAGCAGCGGCGGCAGCAGCGGCAGAGGGGTTTTATCGCGAGGCTGTCATCGGCGTGGATGATGGGCCGAGGTGGTGGCAACGCGAGGAGGCGTGTCGGGGCCGCCGAAATAAAATTGTCACGGACGTTTCAACGCTCCGCGCGCTCAACTCGTCCAGCAGCAGCACGAGGAGCAGCAGCAGGAGCAGCAGTCGGACCGCAGACCAGATATTATTTTTTTTTCTCCGGCTAGGAATGTGGCGGTGCGGCTGGACTGATCGGAGGCGATGAGGGGCGTAACGTCCGCCGTGTGGCGGGCCGGCGCCGCCCGCAAGGCCCCGCAGGCCCCGCCAGGGCCCCGTGTGCTCTTGCGGGCAATTAATACCTCGCCGGGGCTGCGGGGGGCTCTCGGGGAGGAGGAGGAGGAGAAGGTGGTGGGGCGGAGGGGGCTCAAAACAAACGAACCCGCTGATGAGCCCCGCGGGGGGCGCGCCGTGCGGGGCCCTGGCGGGGCCTGGGAGCGCGTCCAGCACCGGGCCCACCGCAGCAGGGCGACGACACGCCGGGCCGGGCGGCCGCCGGGGCTGTGCTGGACCCCCTCGACAGGGGGGCGACGCAACCCCAGCAACGGCTAATCGAAATTTAAAACATGGAATAATAGTTTTTCGTTGTATTTCCATACACCGTGCAGAGGGGGAGTTTTTATTCTTTACGTGTTTCCCTCCCTGATTTGTGGGCCGTTTGTTGCCTAATTGTTTATGCCGCCGGGATGGTGTTGTGACGCGCTGTGGGGGCAGGTGGCGTGCTCCGGGCTGCCTCGGCGCTGCTGCGGCCGCGATGTGATTTCGTTAGTGTCGACGCTGTGATGACCTTATTAGTTGCTGGGGCAGCAGCAGCAGCGCCGCCTCGCGCTCCTGCGGGGTGGGCAACCCAACTGGCGTGGTGGAGCGCGAGCTCAAAGTGGGAGCAGAGGGCGACGATGAGCAGGAGTTAGTGAAACCAAGCGACCCGCAGGAGCGAGAGCGTGTTGCCGGCAGGGTATCCAGGAGCAGCGCGGCGGCGTGGCGGGGCGTGGCGGGGCGTAGCGCGGTCCAGCACGCAGCAGCAGCAGCATCAGACGATCAGCGC
>NW_026272135.1:0-2379 GCF_000697945.3 Frankliniella occidentalis | reverse complement strand
CAGGGAAGATTTTATCAAAATGAAATTTGATAATTTAAAGAGACTGTTTTATTTCAAATCATTGAAACATTGACTGGCCAAAATGTGGGGCCGAAAAAAAGCCACTGTCAATGTAGTAACTGATAAGTGTTACTGTATGAAAATGTTGGTATGATGTATGAGGTGACTCGTGCAACGCGCAAACGTACAAAGGTCGTGTTATAGAAAAATAGGGCACTTTAATGATACACCTAGAATAATTCTTTGAAGTGATTAAAGGCTGCCATAGAGACGCTTGAGCTAAACATATCGCTCGTATTTCTTAGAATCAATCTTAGTTTTACTGTAGTTACTATGAAAACATGCACATTGTCTGCGTGTACTATTGTGATATAATGCTATACATAATTTGTGTTGTGATTGTGACTGTAAATAAAATAGATTTTGTGAAGTGTGTCTTTCTGCTTTTGTCAGTGATTCCCCATCCGGGTAGTAAAATGTCATTATTTGCTTCGATTTCCAACAAAGGGAGGGGCGCCGCTCGGCGTATCCACGAGAACAGATCGGAAGGTAGCCCGCCAGCACCTGCGCGACCTGCACTGGTAACCCTAGCGGTCCGCCTACAGGGGACAAACACAAAGATGGAGGACGATTACAACCCTTTCACAGAACGCACGGGGCAAGCAATGACGAAGTAAGCATTATCTTCTATAGAGAGTCATTCATTACCCCCTCGCGAAAATAATACCACTTAAACACCACACAAACGATTACACACACATCAGTCCACTTTCTCTTTGAGCGTTCACTGTCTTCTAGTAACTTCGAGACGTTCATCCACCTAGTCAAGAGCTCCTTGGGCACGGGCATCCTGGCCATGCCGAAGGCGTTCAGCTACGTGGGGCTGGCGGAGGGAGGCGTCCTCGTCTACGCCATGGGTGTCTTCTGCATCTACGGGCTGCACATCTTGGTGGGTCGCGTGCAGACTTGCAGACTCGTCACTTTAGCCGCCGGGGGTGTAGGCGGTTCACGCGCTCACACGCCATTTCCTTTTTGTGGTGACTGTACCGCATGTGTGCGCCCGCGTGGAGGAGACGCAGGTCCGCGTGTGCTACTGCGCCATCCTCGCCGTGAACCGCCCGACCTGCGTTACACGACGGGTGCATGGCGAAAGACAATTGTCTTTTGCTCTCAGATCAACAGCTTGCACCTCGTGAGCAAGCACCTGCGAGTGCCGGTCATCCAGTACGGCGACGGCTTCCGGGGGGCTGTTTCCATGGGGCCCGGCTGGGTGCAGCCCTTTCAAACGCCGAGCACGTGAGTAGTGGGTCTTGGAGGCTGCTTTCAATAGCTGCATGTTGGCCACAGAGTACTCGAGAGCCCCCCTCCCCTCCCCCCACCTGCGGCACAGGTACATTGTCGAGTTCTTCCTCTTCACGTATCAGCTGGGCATCTGTTGCGTTTACGTCGCCTTCGCCGCGAAAAATATGGCAATGGTAAGAATCGCGAAAACGGGTGAAAAATCCTCTTTGACGTCGTCAGTCTTCCGTCTTCTCAGTCGTGTCACTCTACCCCAGGTTCGACTCCGTAGGTGATCGCTCTCGACGGCGTGTCCGACGCGGAGTACATGGCCTGGGTGGCGCTGGTGCTCCTGGTGCTCAGCCAGATCCGCACCCTCAAGGTGCTGGCGCCCGTGTCGCTCGCCGCCAACATCAGCATGGTGGTCGGCCAGGCCATCATCTGGTACTACATCTTCAGGGACCTGCCGCCCATCCACAGCCGGCCCCTGGTGGGCCCGATCAGCGGCCTGCCCAAGTTCATGGGGATCGTGCTGTTCGCCATGGAGTCCCTGGGGGTCATCATCGCCCTGGAGAACAACATGGCGGACCCGGCCGCCTTCACGGGCCCGTTCGGCATCCTCAATGCGGGCATGGCCGTGGTCATCACCCTGTACGCGGTGCTGGGCTTCTTCGGCTTCTACCAGTACGGGGATGACGTGCAAGACGTCATTACCCTCAGCCTCCCAGTGGATTGGTACGCATCAGGAGAGGAATAGAGGGGGGAGGATAGGACGCGACAGAAATGTCGACTTCATCCCCCCTCCCCCTTTCTACCATTTTCATATATTTTCGGTCGCGTCAATAAAACTTCGTATTATTACACCCGTTTCTTCACTAGGACCGGCCAGTCCGTGAAGGTGATCTACGCCTTGGCTATCGTCCTCACTTACCCCCTTCAGATGTGGCCCGTCCTGGAGATCACCTGGGGGAAGTACGTGAGCGGCTACCTGCTGCAGCGGGACGACAGGTGGTACGAGTTGTGGGAGTCGCTGTACAGGGCCGCCCTGGTCTTGCTCACATGTGAGTTGAACTGAACGAATGGGCCGAAATAGGGGGGGGG
>NW_026272134.1:0-2295 GCF_000697945.3 Frankliniella occidentalis | reverse complement strand
CCTCACAGGCGGATGGTGGCCTACCTCACAGGCGGTTGGCGGCCTACCTCACAGGCGGAAGGTGGCCTACCTCACAGGCGGATGGTGGCCTACCTAACAAGCGGATGGTTGCCCACCTCACTGGCGGATGCCCTTGTAGCACCAAACATTCAGACTACGTTCTGAGAACGTTCTTGTGGTTCTCTGAAGGTTCCGTTAACGTTCTAAGAACGATACGTGCTACAAGGGTGGTGTCGTCTCACACGCGGGTAATGGCCTTCCTTGCGAGCTAAATGTGGGGATCCATAGTGGCCTTTGTTAAAGAATTGGAAATAGTTTACGCCCTCGACTTTTTGAATGCAGGCTGATAGAAATAGGCATGCGTCACCAGTGTATGCGCCGAATCTCGTAGATGTAGTGAGGCATCGAGTCGGGTGTACTGTTTCACTCGACCAGGTCGGACACGAGAGTCCCACGGGTCCCGTGGACGAGGGCCTAATAGCCACGTGATGACACCATACTTTGTCGGGGCCTGGGGGTCTCGTCGTCGCTGTTTGACGAAGGCTTGTCATGAAAACTGGTGGCGCGGCCGAGTTCTCCACCCTGCAAATTATTTTCCCCCGTTGTTCTGGGCGCTTGTCGGCGCGCGGCATCGCGTTCTGAGGGGCCATAAACCACCGGGGCGGAAACGCATGCCCCTCCCCTTCCCTCCCCTTCCCTTATGCCTCCTTCCCCCCACCACCTCCCTCCCGGGTCCGGCTGTCAGGCTTCCTACCACTTTTGCATTTTGTTGTCGCGTTTCTTACCTTGCAGATCGCCTTTGGAGTGCCGCCACAAGGTCAGGGGCTGAGGGTGGGAGAGGTGTAACAAGTTGCCCCCACCCCCGTCTTGGACGTCTGTGGGATTTGGTTTATAGCTGCGTTATTTTGGCATACACTCAATGAATGGATATTTAGTTAAGTGTCGTGTCCAGTGTTAGACCAATACTAAAGAGCATGGTGTCGAGTTTCGTGTCTAGATACATCTTAGGTGAGATAAAAGAAATTCATGAACTTAGAAATTGTGTTATTACTCATCATTTTAGTAATCCTAGGAGATTAATGTGAATCATTGAGGTGTAAAAAGAAAGTCCAAAAGTGAACAATGATTTTTAGAAAGAAAAAAAGGCGAATACTATCGACCGTGTTTAATCTTGCCCTCTCATCGCCGCATGCGCGCAACGCCCCGAGCGTGGCGCGTACAACGACAACCACTACAGCGGGGGTCTAAATTTGATGCCCTGCAAACATTTTGGATAGTGAACAACATCTCTGGAACAACCTTTCATCGTTATAACGACGCTTTATTTTGTCATCGCTGCATGTTAGTGATGATGATTTTTTTCTTTCACTTTTAGGTGATGGTTTTTGGTGGCGGTTTACTCTGTCATTGTTTGCTTTTACATCCTCTTGACTCATTACAGTGCTTCCTTGTGCGCTTTTTCATGCGTTTTGATCCAGTAGCGTTTAAGGAAGGGCACTCTTTGCATTAAGCCTTCATAGTTTCGATGTGGCGCACTCTTTCTGTGTGATCTGTCAGTGAAAGTGTTTCGTGTTGTGTTTCAGTATTTCCAACGCAACAGCAAGCTATCGGATGTAAACAGAAGACTGAAAAGCCAGATCTGGAGTTCAGTGGTGACCATTGTACTCGTGGAGGGTCGCAATCTTCTTCCAATGAACATGGAAGGAACAAGCGATCCATTTTGCAAATTCAGGTAACGTCATTTTACATACTAAAGAAAGGTATTTCTATGACCACATTCAAAGAGCACTTCGTAATTTCCATCTTTTCCCAGGCTCGGCCAAGAGAAATACAAGAGCAAAGTGGCTTACGGAACGCTCAGCCCCTCGTGGCTGGAGCAGTTTGACCTGCACATGTATGACGACCAGAGCCAGGAGCTCGAGGTCACGCTCTGGGACAAGGAGAGGTCAAAGGACGACTGCATCGGCAGGCAAGTATTTCGCCTCCTGCTATGCGTTGTATCGAGAGAACTAACGAGGAGTTTTCCCCTCGGAAACGTCTATGCAATACAGTTGCAAGACGGGAGAGGGTGTCCTGGAATTCGCGTGCTCCTCCTTCCTTCCTCTCTTGTTGCAAACATCTCCCTCAGTCTCGTCTCCTCTCTTTCCCGCGCTCTCACTACTCGTTATCGACCGCCTGCCCCCCTCCCTTTTTACCCCCCGCGAGCAGGCTGCCTCCGCCTTTCCTTTGGGGTCGTGCCGTGCCGCCCCCTCCCAGTTCCGCCCCTGTTTAATTTGCGCCAGCCTGTGCTTAGCG
>NW_026272133.1:0-1162 GCF_000697945.3 Frankliniella occidentalis | reverse complement strand
CTTGGTATAAGAACAATTTTGTTCTTATACCAAGTATTTTGGCTCAAATCAAGAACAATTCTACTCAAAAATTCAAGTCCATGGAGAAATCAAGAACATACTTTTCTGGGTGTGATCTCGCTGAATATCTTAGAATTCTGGCAAAGTGGGGCTATGGTGTCACAAGGGACAATGTGTGTTAAATTGTTAAAGATAATTGTGAAGAAAATGCCATTCAAAATCGTTTCAAGGATAACACTCCTGGTAAAGAGTGGTTTACTAATTTCTGTAGAAGAAATCAACTACGTTTGAAAAACACAGAAAGTCTGGAGAAAAACAGAAGGACTAATACTGCTAACCCATTCCTAGTTTATGAATTTTATGACAACTGTGAAGAAGTTTCCACTGAACATGACTGACAAGCCCAATCAAATTTATAATCTAGATGAAATGGGAGTGTGCCCAGATCCAACCAGAGCTCGTGTTATTGCTGGCAATAAGCAAACTGGTGTTCATCGTACCGACCAGGGCTCAGGTAGGGACAATACGACAGTCATGGGGTGTGTCAGTGCTGCAGGAAAGTGTCTGCCACCTCTCTTCATTTTCAAAGCTGTAAACTTATGGTCAACATGGAAAGGGGAAGAGGATATCCCTGGAACATTTTACGCTGTATCAGAAAGTGGTTTTATTAACACTGATATATTTTTTGACTGGATCAATCACTTCTCAAGACAAGTGCAGGAGCGCCCCCTGGTTTTAATTGTTGATGGATATGTGTCCCATCTTAGCTGCAAAACAGTTGTGTTTGCTAAACAACAGCAAATAACTATCATAAAATTACCCTCCCACACAACTGATCTGTTGCAACCGCTAGATCGGTCCTGTTTTGGACCATTTAAAACATACTGCGACGCGTCTTAACAACAATGTTCTATCTGCAGCGTGCGGACTACACAATGTTCTATCTGCAGAGTGCGGATTACACAATGTTCTATCTGCAGAGTGCGGATTACACAATGTTCTATCTGCAGAGTGCGGATTACACAATGTTCTATCTGCAAAACGGGGTTAGGCGCAGCCCTTCACCTTTGTGTGGTTAGCAAGTAACTGGAAGATATTAAGGCCAATCTGAGCACACGGCAAGAATCGTAAAGGTCCAATGTTTAATCATTGACTGCAAAAA
>NW_026272132.1:0-7039 GCF_000697945.3 Frankliniella occidentalis | reverse complement strand
CAGTGGCATGACAGGACTGGATTTATGCTTTTTCGCCTATTCAAAGTTCTCAAGGGTACCCCGCCCTGTCGCGGGCTGACCCGCGGGCCGCGCATGGCTGCGCCCTTCTCCCACACACCAGCCTCGCCGAGATAATATTGATTTTCAAAATAACACATGTCTGTTTTCCTTCGCGCGGTCGCTTGCTCGGTTGCAGAGCCTGCAGAGAGGCCCTGCAGAGGCCCTGCTGGCCTGGCTGGCTGACAGCTCTGCGGCCAGGCAGCATAGCACCACGCAACGTGCAGCACAGCCAGCCGCGCCTCACGCGCAAGGTGGAAGAAAGCAAATTTGTCACTCATCTCCGAGAGTGACTTTCCGGCCTCATAACACGGCTTGCGCCTGACGGTTAACACTTCCTCGGCCGGCTCGGCCTCGACAGCCTAATGATTGGGCTCGGAAGACTCAACGCTACACGGCCGACGGTGGGCGTCATCACGTTCGAGTGTAGCGTAGTGAGTTCCAACGAATCGCATGCAACGCGACCGCGACATGTAGTGGAAACGGTGCTCCGGGTCTTTCATGTCAGCCCCTCCCCCCCCCACCCCCCGCCCGCGCCCCGTCTCCGGGCGCGATCCCGACGCGGATATTGTCCCTCGTGTCAGTAGTCGCCGCCTCGCCCGCCCGAGCCCGCCGGCCCGTACCCCGGCGCCGGTCCGCCAAAGGAGCGGAAGGACTCTGACAAAATGAACAGTCACAAGCAGCAGAGTGGAGTGCATGGCAATGCAGATTAGTAATTGTGTGTTAGGCAGGGCCGGGAAGGTGCTGGTCGTTGTCCGTTACGAAACTACACTGCTGTCATACTCATTCCGGTAAACGGAATGAGATTTTGAGAGCACCTGAGAGAAGCGGGTGCATCAGTGTTTTGTTGGGTCGGGACGGGCCTAGTTATGCTAACGAAGCCCCTGACCAGCAGCGCTGCCCAGTTTCCGTGCCCCCTCCCCTCCCTGCTCCCTGACCGGCCCTTATGGATCAGTTCTGCTCGCTGATTGACTGCACCCGGGCCTAGCCAGCCGGACCCCACAGGATCCTCGAGACCTGCCAGCGCTGCCCGGGAGTCCTTCGAGGACCCGTCCGGCCGAGGCCCGAAGGGACCCGTTCCGTTACGAAAGGATGCCAGATTCCAACCGGAGAAATCCTGTGAGCGGGAGCAGCCGCCGAGGACTCCAGGATCAGCTGTTTAACAAAAGTTGATCGGCCCAATTAGGGAAAGGTCAAAACGGGGAGGCTTCAAGCCGGCTAGGGTTCTCAGGAAACTCAAGTGTCGTACAGTATCACACTTATAAGTGTAGTACCATGAATTCCTACAGTTACAAGTGTAGGAACAAGGTGTATACTGCAGTTAAAAGTGTATGACACCATGTGTCATACAGTTAAAAGTGTAGTACACAATGTGCACTACAGTTATAACTGTAGGACAAGGGGTGTCCGGCACTTGGGTTAGCTGGCACCTTGAGGTGTCGGACACCATGTTTCCTACACTTAAAACTGTAGTTCACATGGCGTCCTACACACTTAACTGCATGCAGTACACCTTGGTCCTACACTTATAACTGTAGGACACCATTGCACTTTTCAGTGTGATACTGTACGAGACTGTATAGAGTTTCATCTCTCTCTCTCACACACAACAACAACGCTAATAACTTTTGTTAACATTATCAGCCGAACACTGCCGACCGTTAACAAAGCTAGCCAGCTAACTTATTTGATGGGCTTCACTGCCATTCATCCGAGGCCGGTACCCATGCGTGAATCACCCCCCCCCCCCTCTTTTCCACGGCCACCAACGCTCCTCGCCCTGACCCGGCTACAGACCCTGCGCGAGCCTACATTTCGCTTAACCCTTCCGTGTCCCCTTTGCCCAGATCCCCTCCTCCAGGTTTTATTCAGACGGCAGCCGCCGCCTTACTTTCGTTACCTTTACCCCCTCTCCCAGGCGTTTCCTTTGGCGCACCACGCCCGGTTCGTCCGGTCCCTCTTTCTCTACACTACTCGTCTCTCCCCCTCATTCTTCTTATCTTCTCTCTCTCTCTCTCTCTCTCTTTCTCTCTCGGCCCTGTGCTCCAGCGTGCAGGTCTCCCGGGCGGGTGCGGTTGCTCTCCTCGTCCTGCTCTCGGGAACGCGCGTTGTTCTCCTCGCCTTCCTGCCCACCTATGCTGCTGCTGCTGCTGCTGCCCGCATCACGGTGGCGTTTACAGAGTGCTATACGGACTCCGTGGTCGTCGGTGTCGGCCTTATTGGTGTGCGGGACCTCAACGACGTGGACCCGGAGCAGGGCGATCCAAGGACGCCGCCTTCGCCCCGTGCCCTTTCTGCGTACTCCGCGGGCGCCTCCCATTCGCGTCCTGCTGGTCGAGTCCCCCTTCCCCCTTCCTGGCCTCCTCCTCCACCTCTCCCTCCTCTTCCTCCTCCTCCTCCCCACCCCTCCCACCTTCAGAAGCGGGGGGCTCCAGCGGCGAGCTCCTCCAGCACGGGCTGATTCTATCCAGCCTCAGCCCGAGCCCGGCCGCGCGTCTTGGTCCGCTGCGCCCCGCGCCGCGCCGCACCTTTCCCCGCACTACGCCCCGCCACGCCCCGCCACGCCACGCCGCGCTCCAGCACGCCGCTGCAGCGCGCGGCGCGGCCCGCGGCCCCGCCAGCCAGTCGACTCCGGCTCTCGGTGGCATTCGGTCGCCGTCGTGTACGCCGCGCTCCGCCACGCCTCGGCCACAGTGCTCGCCAGCCGCGGCAGCCGCTCCAGGATCCGACAGAGGGGGGCGTGGTTGATTTTACAACGGGACGCGTCCGCGACTGTCTCGCGTCCGTGTGTGCGTGTGTGTGTGTGTGTGCGTCATTGACAGCTCCGTGGTGCGATCTGACCTCGCGCCCGCCCGCGCGCCCCTGCAGTGCGCTGCCATTCGCGGTGTGAAAGTGCGACCATGTGAGGCGTGTCGAGCCAGCTCAAGAGCCAGCTGCATGACACTGCCTGGAGTGCTCGCCGCAACCTCTTTGGATTACCGTTCGCTTTTGGATTACGCCGCAACGCCGTCCGGCTTTGTAGCAGCCGTTCACGAACGTAAGTGCCTTGTGGATGTCGGTCGCTCACAGGCGCAATGGCCTGCTACTCACTCACCCAAAGAAGGGCAGTTCACTTGAATCAAGTGCATTTCTCATTGGACAAGGTGCATGCCCTGCTCAGTTTATCCGAGTGAATTCACTCAGTTTATTCGAGTGCACGCACCTGTTTCAAGGAAATGCACTTTGCTCAAGTACTGCTTTTTTCGGATGCTGGTGACACCTTGAGCTCTGACGGGGTGATGTGGTCCACCTGCTGAGCACGCGGCCGGTGGCTGTGGTGTGGTTTTGGCAGTGCGTTGCCGCCGCGCGAGGTGGGCGAGTCTGTGGCGGTGAACTTGACCGTGCTTGACTCCGACGACGTGAGCTGCTCGCCTCGCGGCGGGCGGGCGGACGGGAGTGCGGCTGCTCTTGCGAGAGTGAGGGAGCTAGCTCCTCCTCGCCCCTCCTCCGCAGCAGAGAGAGAGAGCACATCCATCAAAGTACCATTAGAGCCGGGCCTTCGAGGAATGCGCGATGCGCGTGCAATTGGGCCGGCCTGTCGCCGTTCCTTGAATCTCAAGGAACAGCGCAACACTTACCACTTACGCACGACCGCTGTCGGCGGCTGGGGTCGCACGCGCACGCACTGCTGGAGGAGCTGCTGCAGCGTGCACGTGAAAAGCACGACGGTGTGTCATCCACCCTGTCTGTCTGTCTGTCTGTCTGTCTGTCTGTCTGTCTGTCAGTCTGTCTGTCTTCTTGTCCCTCCGTCTATCCGTTAAACCGAACGACCTTCTCCGTCTATCCGTCTCCCGTACCCCCCGTCCTCACCCACTTTGCCCCATCACACTTCCCCCACTCTCTTGTTCCTCGCGAGTAACTTTACCCAATTTTCCATTCCCATGCAAGTTTGTATTCCGCCTGTTGCGCCTGTCGTCAAAACATTCAAAACAATTAGCCGCGCTTCCTTCGTGTCGCACAAATTTTGCTCGTTTTGTTGGTCACCTGCAGGTGGATGTGGCGCTGAGCCTTATAGGACCATAGCGCCGCTCTATGACGTGTATCTCTTGGTGTAGGTAAACGATCACGGTGTCGTTCTGTCGTTCTATTGGCCGCTCCGTCAAATAGTGTTTTAACGCACTTTTCGGCAGATAACCGAGCCTGTCAAGCACGTACCGGGTGTTTTCCCTTCCACCATATAACGGCCAGACGGCATCATATCCATAATACCTATATATGTCCATGGCCCCTAAATGTCCTCACCCATGAAATGTCCACTTATTGAAATGTCCCTATTAGAGGTCGTCCATGAGTAAAATATCCAGACAATGTCATTCATTGAAAATATCACACTCCTCACACTTCACTGTGGGTCTTCCGATGTCTCTTGGTCCTCGGTCGGTGGCGCGCCCGTCTTGAGATGGTAGCCGGTGGCCCTTCACGGTTAAAGTAGTTTCTTGTAAAGACCTGGTCTTTGATGCCATTGGCGTTCTCCGTAAGATCCAAGACCGGATCTTGTCATACAATACACTTTTTTCACCGTGGGTAGTTCGGGATGTCGCCGCCATTCTTGTAGGTCTGGTAGTTTCGGATGATCCGCTCTACTTGTTGCTGGTGGGTGACGTATTTCTTGCTCACAGGCTCTTTGCTCTTTGATCAGTGTGATCACCTCGAGCCTCACTGATCTAGTTGTGCATCTCGTTCTCTTCCTTCGTTTTCCAGAAATCTCCAGATGGAGGCATGGTGGATAACCCTCATGTGCTGTAAGTGGTTGACACAGAGGTCCTGGGAGAGTGGGTATTGATTGGACCAATAATGACCAATGTAGAATGTACCGTTTTAGGGCAATGAACTTTTTGCCCCTGGACTAAAAAATCATAGACGTGCTAATAGATGCGCTAATGGTTCAAACCGTATTCTTAGTTGCTACACCTGTGCTGTTGTTATTGCCTCAACCATATTCTATGGTTACCCCTGCAGTAACCGTACGCTGGTTGCTACAACTTTTTATTTTTCTTGGTGCATGCACGCGCGGCATGCGCGCTCGGATTGTAGAGGGGACCATGCGCGGGTGCAAAGTGTACGCCCTCGGCGGCACCATTAGTATTACTGAATGTGTACTTGTTTATATTAAAATAGTTAGAGGGGAGGGGACGACGCGGCGCGGCGTACGTCGTGCGAGTGGTGCACGTGTAACCGCGCCGCGCGGCCGCGTTCACGTAACTCTTGCCGCGACATTCCCGACGACCCCCTCCTACCTCCCACCCCACTCCCCGCTCCCGCTCGGTCGCGACGACTCTGCGCCGTAATTTGAATCGACCGCGCCTTTAATTGCGGTAGGTTTATCGAGACAGTTTTTGCGCCGCCAGCCGAGCTGCTTGCTGCTGCACTGCACTGCTGGCCGCTACTGCAGGCCCCTGCGCCGCTGCGCCATTAGGACGCTACGCTGCCGCCGCCGCCTCCGTTTGCTTTCTCTCTGAGCTTCGCGCTTCGCGCGCGGCGATCCTGCAGAAAAAAGAGATGTAAACAAAGAAATGTAGTCGAAGGTGGTGTGATGTTACAATGGTACAGCAGGGCTCGTTCATTAGCGCTGCACAATATGCGTTGTTGTGACGATTGCAAAATATTAGCGAACTTCCGGTTCAATTGCAAAATGTCTTTATTGCAGACTCTAAAGAAAAAATTGAACTTTGTGCAAGCCCGAGTACAAATACTTGAGCCAAAAATAAATAGGGATTCTTCAGGGTGTGTGCAAGAAGTGCTCCGTCTTACGCAGGTTATTTGTCCTCTTTGGCTCGGTGTCGCGGAGTACATTCACAGCGGGCTTTCTTGACGGCCCCCCTTTTCCTTCGGCTGACCTGACGGCGGCGGGCGCAGCCGCAGCCGCGCCGCGAGTTGCGCCAATTGAGCGTCATTAGCAAACCGAATTACGCGGCATAAGAGCGGCGCGATCATCTTGTCTTTTGTCACGGGGGAGGGGCTGGTGAGCACCGCCACAGCCAGAGCTGTCAGGCTTTTCTTTTTTTGGTGGACCTCTTGTAATTCGTGTGGTCGTAGTTTTTATGAGGATATCTACGAGCCGCGGTGTAAGGTTTCTTTGTGGAGCCTTCACGGCTAATGACGAGGGGTCTTTAAGGTGTTCAACCCGCGTTGGTATCGTCCACTGGTGCCTTTTGACTTATTGCGCCCATCAGCGCCGTGGGACGCTTTCAAGTATATCAACTCACGCGCTTGCGACTTTGCGAAAGGATTCATCGGCTCTCCAAGCCTACTTCATGGCGCCCCTCGGCCCCGTCTTTTTATTCACCTCTGGCTGCGGTTGATATGACTAATAGGTTTCGCGTCGGCTGCTGGCATGCCAGACCAAAACGATTTCGATTCCAACGGCGTCGTCGTCGGGGATCGCTCGCTGCACACCGCGACTTGATATGGGGCTGTTTGCGGCCGCATCTCTTGCCTATGCACTTTGCATCGGATGCAGTCGATGCTTCGCCACGCCCCGCCACGCCGTGCCACACTCCACCCCGCGCCGCTATGCCACGCCATTCGCTGGGCCGTGCCCGCCGTGCCACGCGATCCCTTCGACTCTCCCGTGTACCTGTGACCTCAAGGTGCTTACTCTGCTCTTGTAGTAATGAAAAACAATAAAAAGGAAATTGCGATCGTGGGCCCGAATTTCGAGCTAAACCCTTGTGAAAACGAACTCATCCGAAAATGTATCCGGGTTTGTACCGTAAAGAGTCCGAGACCCTCTGAGGCCTCGGACTTGTTCCGAAATCAGTCCGATCGCTGTCGGACTTGCTCCAGAAAAGATCCGGAGCTCGACTCAGTCGGGCTAAAAGCCCGAGTCGCCCGAGTCGGACTGCTCTGTTTTTACCCGACAGACCCGGACTGTCCGATTTTTGTCCGACAAAATCGGACAGTCCGATTGGCGCCCGAGAGCTCCCGTCGGACTGTCCGATTT
>NW_026272131.1:0-1271 GCF_000697945.3 Frankliniella occidentalis | reverse complement strand
GGCCGTGCGCCCTTGCAGAGGAAATGCATCATGTTGTGTGTGCAAGCACGTCGTGCCGTCGTGCGACTTATGTCTGGTACGTGGCGCTCGGAGGGGACCGGGGTAGGTATCGTGTTGCATATGACATACGACAACGTGATCGGACACACATGCACCTCGCCGTCGCGAGTTGTCGCAGCAGCCACGCCACAGGGCTGCTCAGCTCAAGCGCACCAAGAAAGGTCCGTTTTCGAATGAAGCAAAATGTTCTGAACCTGGACCGCTTCTTAAATGCTGTGCTTTATACAATGCGATTTTTATTGCATCAGTGCCACTGTATATTTCACTGTAAGTAACATGGTCTTGGGAGAAGTTCAATATTCCCGGTTCATGTCAAGAACATTTTGCTAGATTCAAGGATGAACTTCTCTGGATGCTGGTCACATGTTTCCGTTTCAATTACATTTTTGATTGGAGGGGTTAGGTACGGTGGTTGGAGGTGGCACCACAAGGGATGGAGCTACCTCCTCGCAAACGGCAGTTAGCTGCTCTGCTCACCCTCCGTCAAGAGGAACCATCAGTGAGAGAAGCTCATACGCACTCACCAGGCCTGCGGCCTTCACCGCCTTTCCCACTCTCCTCTCTCTATCTTTGACGAGCAGCTTTCACACACACACATGCCACCTGCCAAATGCCTCTGCGGTTAGCAAGCAGCATGTTTGAGGTCTCACGTTTCACCGGCATGTCTAAAGCACGCGCTAATTACAAGTCAGCAAGATCAAAATTGCAAAAACATATATCCGACGGACATCTGGGCACCCCAAGGGCAGAGAACCAGACAATGGGCGTTGAGATTTTTCGTCTGTCTAAAATAACATCGCAGGTTTGCTTCCCCCACCACTGTACGCGAGCGCCGCGGTCCCGCCGCCACCGCTGCGCCGGGGGGTACCCAGTGTAAACCGAATCATTCCTCTTCGTGATGTTTTGGCCGGAATGTAATTCTATTCCGCGGAGCGCGCGCAGCCAGCCAGCCATGCTGCTAAACACCGCTAAACGCGACTACATCTGGAATTTCTCGCCAAAGACAGATGCTCCCATCCCTCCTGCACCCCTCACCCCCCTTTCTCGCAAACCGCTCCACTCTCTACGTGTGTCCTCATGTTCCCCTCCGCTTTCGCAGTATCTCTCTCTCTCTCTCTTGCCTTCATTCTTGCGCTTCGTTTGCCCGCGTTTCCGCGCGAACGGTGCGGGCCGCACCTCCTCCCCTAACCCTATCCACCCATCTCACTCTC
>NW_026272130.1:0-1584 GCF_000697945.3 Frankliniella occidentalis | reverse complement strand
CAAGGGAGAAGGAAAAATCAAGAAAGGTGATGGCTCCGTCTGCAATGTGGAAGTCAGCCAAGCCGGGCTCGGCTATCGGGAAGTTAAGATTTTCAACGTGCCTTTTGAGGTTAGCAACGACCGGGTTGCGGCGGCGCTGCAGCCCTACGGGAAAGTTATCAGGCTTGTCGCGTCGTCATTTGGAGAGGGATTTATCTTTAAATGCGACAGTGGGGTACGTGTGGCACGGATGGAGTTGAGCAAACCCATTCCGTCGTACCTGTATGTCGGCACGGGACGCACCCGCGCAACCATTGTGTATGAAGGTCAAGAGAGAACTTGCGCCCATTGTAACCAAGCTGGTCACCTGCGGTTTGAGTGCCCAAACCGACCGCGCCCTCAAGACCGCGGATCCTGGGCGAAAATTGTGGAAAATGGCAAGCCGACCATTACCGTAAACAACGAGCCACCGACAGCAGAAGACACCATTGAAAAGACAGCAGAAGCGCCGGTAAACAACAACAGCCGCGGCAGCAGCCGCAGCAACAGTGTGAGTAAAGATGTCGAATACTCGGAGGGTGAGGGATTGGAGGATTTCGATGGTACAATTGGCATCACTCTAACGGAGAAGCGACTTTTCAACGAGACGTACGGGGATCCTTTCCTCGAGGTGACCCATGTACCCGATCCCAGCCAAGCAGACGGCTCCAGTGCAGCCCCCAGCGCCGGTAAGGTAGGCAGCCAGTCTGCCTTCGGTGCAACACCGGGTGCGAGCATCAGCGAATTGCAAGATTCTCTTCTGGGACCCATGGGAACCGTCTTAAAGCCTGCCCAAATAAAAGAGTTAGGAGGCAAAATCATGGAGAAGTTGGCGCAACAGAAAAGCGGCGGCAGTAAAGATATTTTGGGGGCCGACTCAAACTCGGACGACGAGGAATCGCCTGTAAAACAGGGACGCAAGCGGAGACAGCGTCACCAGAGGACATCGAGCACGATCAAGAGCAACAAGAGCAGCGCCGGTGGATCGGAAAAAAAATTATAATTTCCCAATGGCTAACCTAACCACAAACATTCTCACATTGAATATCAACGTCGTCAGTTCCCAGCACTGTCTAGAAGAAATTCGTCGCTTGTTAGAAGTGGAAAGGGTGGACATAGCACTCCTACAAGAGGTGGCGGTCCCCTCGTTCAATTTCTACGGGTTTAACGAGATGGTGAACGTCGGCCCCAACGGCCGCGGCACCGCGCTGCTCTGGCGCGCAGCCCTCCCCATCAAGGACCTCACGCTCATCCCGTCCGGCCGCGGCGTCGCCGGCACTTTCGGCGATGTGCGCATCGTCAACGTCTACGCTCCCTCGGGCACGAACAAGCGAACAGAGAGGAACAAGTTCTTCGCGGAGGACATAACACCCCTCTTCGCGGGACCGACGAGCGTCAACGGGCGAATGTTATTGGGAGGGGACTTTAACTGCATCCTCAACGCCGAGGACACCACGGGCGTCTTCAACAAGTCGCCCGCCCTGTACCAGCTCGTCACCAAGCTCTCCCTGTGCGACGCGTGGCAGGTGCGCCCGCCCCGCGCCGCGCAGTTCACGTACCACACCG
>NW_026272129.1:0-1865 GCF_000697945.3 Frankliniella occidentalis | reverse complement strand
CAAGTGGAGTCGACAGCCGAGTGGCGAGCGCGCTAGGGCTTGGGACACGAGACACCCTCAGCCCAGGGATCGAGTCTTGGTCGGGGCGAACAATTTCTTGTTGTTTTTTCGCAGGAGGAGGGGGGGTGGGCCGTAGGCGGTCAAGTCCACCGCCCCATGTCGGCTGGTCCTTTGTCTTAACCCTTGGTCCCCGCGCCGCAAACTACTAAATAGGAAAAAATGAACCTCGGATAGTATTCGAACCGACAACCATCCGCGTCCTAAGCGAGCGCTCTACCAACTGAGCCAATGATGAGGGTTTTGCATAGGTGAGGCTTATATCCGATGTGGCTCTCACACAGAAACATATGGCTGGCAGAGGGAAAAGGGTTCCGTCGACTAGATTCGAACCAGCGACTGGGTGCGTACCGGCCCATCACATCAAATGTCGCACTGCTGTAAAGTCATGGCCAGCGGAGTGCGAAAATTATCACGATTATCACCCGACCGAGATTCGAACCAGAGACCAGGTTCATGGCGGGCCCGGACGCTACCGACTTGACCACGACGGTACGATACAGAGCACTACTTTCAGCGGCATCTTGATCTAAGCTGTGACCGACGCCCGAAGACACTTTTGGCCAGCAGAGCAGGGAAAATGACCGTGGATGAGATTCGAACTACCGACTACCCGCATGATCTGCCAACGATCACGCTTTAACACGCTCGGCTGCCAGCTTGCTCCTACGGGGCCGAGGTCTGAGCTCGGTCATGCCTAACGGGAGACAAAAAGCGACAAAGAAAAAATTTGCCCCGCCCGGGAGTTGATCTTAGGGCCGACAATTTTGGTTCGGATGAATCTGCATGCCGTCGTCATGTCGACTCTGGTGTTCACAGGCTCACGTTCGCCCCTTGCTGGCGACGTGCTCGAGCCCACTGGAGCACCTCGACATCAGGAACTGCAGCGACCAGACGGTGCGCGGCCTGGGGACGGTCGGGTTCGCCAGCCTGCAGCACCTCGTGCTGACGTGCGCCTTCGGCCACCGGCGCTGGAACTTCCACTCGCTGGACTCGGCGCTGGCGGGACTCCCACAGCTGCGCTCCCTTCACATCCTGGGCCTGCGCAGCCCCCGCCCGCCCGACGTGCTTTCCTGCCTCTCGGCCGCCTCCATGCCCAACCTCAGCCTCATCCTCTTCACCGACAGCTTCACGTCGGCCGGCTCCTTCGACTCCGAAGTGGACTCGGACGAAGACGCCGACCTGCTAGCGGACTATTTCGGCTCCCCAGGTAAGATACTGCTTTTAACGTGTCTGTGGTGTGCTTCAGTGCAGAGCTTGAGACCCTCGTCATTTAATTGTCTCCGCACAGTCTGCCAGGACCTGGTGCGGCGCGCCCCGCAGCCGCTCCACGTGGTCGCCAGAGTGAGCTGGTTCGCGAGCGAGGCCCCGTACGGGTGCGTTGTGTTCTTCAAGCACTCCACGGCCGATGCCGCCGTAGTGGCGTGCTCGCTGTGCGACGAAGCGAACGTCGCACTAGTCATGCGCTCTGGCACGGGCACTAAGATTCAAGAGCGTGTTCAAGTCCAATAGGACTCGTGCAAACTGTGACCACTGAGCTCCTACAAATATTTTATGATAAAGATTGAGAAAGAAATATGTTCGTTTGGTGTTCTCGTTTGCCAGTGTACTCGTGGAGTATTTCTCATCTCATGTCGGGATGGTACAAATCTAGTAATTATAGAGATAGATTGTTTCAAAATAACCCCCTCCCCCCTTCGAATATGAGCAATTTTATCTTATCCTTTTATTTTATCTGATTCGAATGATTCATGTCCACTGTAGGCTGGACCTCTTGGTACAAGATCATCTTCAATTTTTATGAATTA
>NW_026272128.1:0-1353 GCF_000697945.3 Frankliniella occidentalis | reverse complement strand
CGGGGAAACGCGAGCATTTTATTGGCAGCAGCACCGGGGTTCGAATTTTGCCGTGTCTGGGTGAGAAACCGACGCCGTGCAATCTGCTGGGCTGGCGGGGAGGGTATATGGGGCCGCCCCTATGGGATGGGGCGGGAGGGGCGTCATAGGACTGGCCGCCGCCGCCGCGGGCCGCGCGTCCGGCGCCCGCCGCTCCCGCGTAGAGCCCTGCTGCTGCTGCCTGATCGATCACATGACACACGGAGTGCTGAGCTTACGGCTGGGATTCGATTACCACGCGCCCAGCACGGCGGCGTCCGAAATCCACACGCGGCGAGCAATGCGGACCGGCCCGAGGCCCACAGCGTGTGCGAGCAGCCGGTCCTCACGCAGCCCATCCAGGTCCGTTTTCAAAGTTGCGCTCTCGCGGCTCCGTCTCAAGCGTCCCCGCGAGGGTTGCGGTATGGGGGGGGGGGGGGGGATGCAGATGGCACAATAAGTACGTGCGCACGGGATCGGCCGCGTTCGAGTTCAAGCGGCCGCGCCGTGGACCCGCGCGGCGGACCCGGTTGCGCGGCGAACCGGTTCAGACCCGCACCACCGCGCCGATATCAGCGAGACCATGAGCGCGAGGAGAGCACCCACTTCTTTTTTTTTTTGGCACATCGAGCATTATCGTGTCTTTGCTAATGCATTATTGGCCCGGCAGGCACAGCGAAACACGCGGATAGCTGAGTAATCTCGGCCTTATCATCGGCTGCTTCGGCCTGCCGCTGCTCTATCGGCCCTACTCCTATACTCCGCGCGCGGGGTGGGCTGGGGGCTCTGGGGGGCCTGTTTAACTTCCAGCGCCGAGCCTCGTCACGCGCCACACGGCCCGTGCGCCCGAACGCTGTCCCCGCAAAGACAAGACAGATGCAGCAGCGCCACAGTGGAACGCATTCGCGCGGGGCCGCCCAAGTGACCCAGACCGAGAGTGACAGTCTGACCCCGCACCGCGACCGCCGCCCCGCGTCCCCGTCGACCATCTGACTGACTGACTTGACTTGGGCGGCGTCCGGGATGATCTAAACCCATGCTGCTGCTGCTGCTGCCTCCTCCTGGCGCTGCTCCGCTGTTGGCGGAAGGGGCGTGACGCGGACGCAGCCCGCGGGCGGGGCGCGGGGCGGGGCAAGGATAGAGGAGCCTGGGCGAGGCGGTGAAGGTGACGGTGACAGGCGGCGGAATGGGCTGGCGTACGCCCAAGTATTTTGCACACACAAACACGTACAGCCCGTCTTCTTCTTCTTCTTCTTCTTCTTCTTCTTCTTCTTCTTCTTCTTCTTCTTCTTCTTCTTCTTCTTCTTCTTCTTCTTCTTCTTCTTCTTCTTCTTC
>NW_026272127.1:0-1335 GCF_000697945.3 Frankliniella occidentalis | reverse complement strand
CTAATTTTACAGGATCGTCAGCCTGAAAATTGAGTGGATCGGCGCTCCATTTCCTGTCTGATAATAACGTTTGCCATCAAACTTCCGGCGAGAGCAAATATTATGGGGTTGCAAAAGGACCGGGACGGCCATGATATTTGTACCCCGGGGTAAAAATAAATATCACAGGGTCTCATTGGACTCCAATGCCCTTTCTGATCCACTTGGGACCCCAGAATATTTGTACAACCCCCCCCCCCACCAAAAAGATACGTGCACTGTAAAAAAGAATTGTTGTCACTTAACAACAAATTCGTTGTTAAGTTTTTAACTGACTCGTGTTGTTGTACAACAGCTTCGTTTGTCAAATAACAGCAAAAGTTGTCCAGTAACAGTTATAAAAAAAGTCAGCAAAAACTAAATGGTGCCCAATAGTCTAATATCAACAATGCATTCACTGTTAGTCAAGGAATGTGACGTCACATTCGTTTCCATGTGAAACGTGTCACATTCGTTTGAATATTGTCACATTCATTCGAACGTGACTTCACGTGAATTAATGCTCAAATAGGCCCAGGCATTGGCCGGTTCGCGTTTAAACGAATGTGACACAACATTTAAACGAACGTGACACGATTCACATTGAAACGAATGTGACGTCACATTCGTTGAATAACAGTGTTGACAACAAACGTAGTTGTTTTTCAACAACTTCTGTTGTTCTCGAACAACTGAGCTGTTGGTCAACAACTGAGCTGTTGGTCAACAACTGAGCTGTTTTTTAACAACAAATTTTTACAGTGTGCTATTTGAACGACTCCTTCAGGCCCGTGGTGTTGTTTCAGGTCATGGGGGGATCCATGGCAACCGCCTCCACCGCGCGGGCACACCCACCTCGCTCATGGCGGTCCACGCGAAGCAGGCGCTGACGGGGGACAGAGGCTTGTAGTGGTTGCCGAACGTGTACATGTAGAAGAGCCAGGGGGCGGGGAAGAGCAGCGTGAACATGTCGGACAGCGCCATGGCCATGAGCACGGCGTTGGTGGAGGTGCGCATGTGACGCTTGGACAGCACCACCACGATCAGCGTGTTGGCCACGATGGTGATCACCAGGAAGATGGGCGTGATGAAGCCGTACCTGCACCAACACTCTCATTTACACCGGAAACCCAAGCGTGCGAATTTCGTACAGTCAGCAGCCGTTTGTACACACATAGAGGCACACGTGTGTGAATTTCGAAGGAAATTTACACCTTTACTCCCTCAAGTGCACGAATGGTCATTCACACACCTAAGTGTGCGACCTTTACACATTTAGGTTTCCAGAGAATTTACAACATTCTTTCTGCAGTCAGC
>NW_026272126.1:0-3157 GCF_000697945.3 Frankliniella occidentalis | reverse complement strand
GTGCACTACACGGCCAGCAAGCACGGCGGCTTCAACGCCATCGTCTCCTACAGCGGCCACGCCATCCACCCCGAGATCCACGGCCACGGCTACCACCACGAGGGCGGCATCTAGACGAGCGCCGACGGCCGAGGCCCTTTGTGGGCCTCCATCTCCAGCATCGACTCCAAAGACTACCTCATCCTCATCCTCTCATCTCACACTGTGTATATAGAGCCATCCTTAAATAAATCGCTGTGATAAGAAAATATATCTTTACTCCAACTTAACCTAACGTACTCCTTGACCTGCTGGAGTAAAGCCAAGAATTATCATTCTAATGTAGAGACCTAAAATTTCCATCACCCTCTTCTGAAAGCCATAACCCAACGCAACTCTTTCCATCTTCGCCTTCCATCTTGGCCGAGGATTTTTTCCTTAACTATAGAGTAAACAGAACACTCTCTGCGGTGATTGTTTCCAAAGCACAGAACACCCATCGTCACCCATCGTATCTGGACTTTCGGGCGGCACGAATAGGCAACCCACCACACCAGACTGCATACGTGTTTGAGGGTTGCCTACTCTCTCGACCCGTAAGGCGCCATGGTCGCAGAGACGGCAGGCACTACGGAAGTGGGCCGGGTGAGTCAGCCACCCCGTTCAGCTCGGTGACGAAACGAAAGTACACAACCAGTCACAAAGAAATCAAAAAATATTCAGTCTTTATTCTTATTCACAAAACATACGGCTCTGTATCTGTATACTCGTGCTGATGCAGGTCCTCGGGGTGGATGGCGTGGCCGCTGTAGGAGACGATGGCGTTGAAGCCGCCGTGCTTGCTGGCCGTGTAGTGCACTGTGCGCTTCCTGCCGTCGGGCTGCAGCAGCGAGTACTCGCCCCTCACCACGTCGCCGTCGCGCTCCTCCCTGGCGTCCTTGTAGTCGCCGGTGTGGCTGTCCTCCACGCCGTACTTGAACTCGTACTTCGGGTGCGACTAGAATGAGTACAGGGCAAAGTAAGAAGCTTGGCTCACATCAGCTTATCGGAGCAGGTCTCTCGCATTTCGCCGCATTTTGCTGCTTTCCGCCTTTGCCTCGTAGTCCGTCCGTCCGGGTGAACAAATTGGGCCGAACTCAGCTATGGCGCGGAGGCAGCTGCGGAAGGGGGGAGGGGGGGGTGCACGTACCGGAAGGATCTTCCCCCCGGGACACTCGGAGGATCTGGCAGCAGCACGAGCTGCGCCCGCTTCGCCTGCTTCCTGGGACCGGCCGGGCCGGCCAGTGGGTGGGCCTCTCCATTAGGTCAGGGATGCGCGCGCGGCGCGGGGACGTGCCCTGCCCGCGAGCACCGCGGCGGCGTGCGCATGCGCGTGCGCGTCCCGCCGACGCGGAAATTTGTGACTTGTGATCACTACTTTCACTCCTGTGCCCATGCCTAATGCGCGCGCCCGCGCACATTTTATTTTTCTAGCTGGAAAACACCAATAATTATTGCCCGGGGGCTACTTGCCTCGTGGTACACGTCGTCGTCCTCGCCGCCGCTGTAGTAGTCCTCCTCCAGTGTCGGCGCGTGGTGCTCGGGGGCGTGCGCGTTCAGGCCGGGCAGGGCCATGCTGAAGTACGAGTAGGAGGTGGCCGCCGGCCTGTGCTCCGCCTCCTGGAGGTCGTGCTGGGAGCAGAGCGCTCGGTCAGCCAGCGACAGGAGAAGGCACAGCCCAGCGCAGAGGATCTGAGGAAGGGGAGAGCAATGCAACCGCGTACAGCGCTAGTTTAGGCCCGGGAATGCCTTGCCGACGACAGAGACCTGACGCACCTGGTCGGAGTGCTGCATGGTGGCGAGTGCTGCGAGTGACTGACTGGTCCCAGCTCAAACACTGCATTTTATAACGCGATCGGAAGGGTAGGATTCCAACCCCTCCCTCTAGCGCAAGGGCTGTGGTCGCTCTGCGCATCGTATCAAGTTCAACCGCGAAGCAGCGCCAGCCCCCTCCCACCCCCCTCTGTGCGTGGACCATACGGCGCGTACGTTCATATGCCCACGCATGTCGACAAACCGCACGTTTAGAATTCATTTCGAAACGGGGCGAGAGCGATATGGGTGCAATTGCAGCTGCAGAGCACTCTGTCCTCCGCAACGCCGCGACGGGTGCTGCCTAAAATAAGGTGTTGGTTGGCTCTGCGTGGGACTGGTTGTTTAGAGACAGAGCCTACCTATTGAAAATTAATAATTTGGTGGAATGTAGCATCCGGATATTGAGCATGCCATAGTAGCGCCAGATTACTTACAATGCAATTATAAATGAGTGTGCCTTAGAATGTGCATAAAGTGTAGATGAAGCCCTGAACGTTACCTGGATTAGCTCCGGCGGCACCCTCGGGCTTCTCCGGATTAACACAGGCCGTGTCTAGCGGATTACCCAAGTCATTTCCTCCTCGTGTGTGGGAGGATGAGAGCACCATGCCCCTCCTTGTGGACACCCCTGTGGACAAAATCAACCCTTGGCGATCGTCCAGGACAGGGGTCGCAAGCTATCCGCCAAGCCACGCCTTTGCATAGGCCACACGCACAACGAGCTCTTCGGCTCTTCGGGAGAGCGAGCTAGTAGTGACGTGCGCCGGCCTGTGTGTCTGCCTTTGACACTCCCAATTGGCTCAAGTCCCAACGGCACCCACCCAGTGAGAGAGACAAAGACAACCCAACCCGAGCCTCGTGCGCGGCTCTCGGCAAGAGAGCAGGGCGCCCTTCTCTCCTGCTCCGGATCCACCTGAACGGGAGCCGCGCTGTCGCGGCGTAGCTTATCCAGACGTGTTATGCTTGGCTCGGGGGCCGCGAGTTTGCGACCCCTGGTTCAGGGAGGTTCAGGGAGTACGTGCGGTTTTCTCAGATTAATTCGGCACACGCGACTTCGGCGCCAGTAAGACTCGAGGCAGGCCATCCCGCAGTACACGCATGCATTGCAGGCAAGATGTTGCCTAACCGCCAGGGGCTCAGAGGCTGAACTTCGCAAGCACGTAACGGCGAATGACAGGCGTACATTTTGGATTATCCCTTAACGGCTGGATCACTCTGTCAATAAAATCTGAAATAAAATAAAATTTGTACAGTGTAAACTTTAGTTAAAGTGCTCATGGTATACTTTAAATTGTACATTTTATGTAGACTTTAACTAATTATT
>NW_026272125.1:0-3393 GCF_000697945.3 Frankliniella occidentalis | reverse complement strand
GTCCCCAAGGGAGGGAGGGGGTGGGGCTGAGCGGGCGGGCGAGGACACGACACACATTCCTATTTGTTTCGATGCCCCGTCCTGGGAGAGAGAGGGTTCGGTCCTTCGTCGCGCCGCTGCGCCGTTTTCTCACGGAGCACTTGTTCTTTGCAAACAGAAGAAGCAGCAGCGGCAGCGGCGGCGGTGGCGGCAGCAACTTTCGATACGATACAAACTGAAACAGAGAGAGAGAGAGAGAGAGATGGATCCCACGGCGCTGGGCTGGACTTTGGGGAGCCTTTATTGTCGGGGGATAGCGCCCGGGAGAGAGTGGAACAGGACACTTTATCAAAGTTTCGCGGGGGAATAATCCACTACCGGGCTCTGTCCGCGCTGCTGTGTAGACTTTGGGGCGACCAGAGGGTCGCATGGCTCTTTATTCCAAGAGAACGACGGCACGTCCGAGTGCGCGACGATATCGGGCGTCCGGCCGAGAGCAGACTGAGCAAGACGAGCTCGTGAACAAAACAAAGTATACCGGAAAATCAAAGTTGTTTAGCTACTTGCAGAGCAGCTGAGAAAAATTTGAGCCCTCAAGCCTTTCTAGCGTTACAAATAATGCACCCGACCTGTAGCATAAAAGTGCAAAAAAAAATGTTTCGATTATGGGAAATGATTAATTTTTGTGGACTTAGAGGGCGGGTATTAGGTGGCGGGTAATGGATGAATGTTGGTTCAACATTCCATGGTTTGCTAATGAGGGGGTTGTAAGTAACGTGGAGCGGCGTCCAAGCCAAGGCCCCGGCCGCCTCTTAGAATCACACACGAGGAGACGGAGCGGGGACACAGGGGATACCTCCAGGCAGCTTTGCTTGGCAGAGAGAGATAATGCGAGTGAGAGAGAGAGCGAGAGTTCATATCAGACGTGGGCTTGGAAACTGCTCTGGTCTTTCGCTCTCTCAGACGTCGTCTCGTCTCTAACTCTCACGCATAACGTCCTCCTTTGCCTCTCTCGTCCCGTTTTGTGTGCGTCGTCCTTTAGCGGTGAGGTCTTGCGCGCGCCTGTTGGTCCCGGCATGCTACAGAGAGAAAGAGAGAGAAGAAAAAATGAAGTGCGAAACCGCGCATATTGTGGTCGGATTGCCAGAGGGGAGAGAGAGAGAGAGGTGGGGGGGTGATAGGGCTCCTGTGCCGTGTGCGTGTGTCTGCACGGCGCTTACGGAAAAGAGAGAGAGAGACGTAAGCTCTCTGCTGTGGTGTGAGGGAACCGTAAGGAACTACCCCCAGGCCTTAAGATAAATATAAGTCTGCGCGCGCACGGCACGCGCGGCATGTTCTCGGAGCGGGGGCTTTTGCGTCAATATCGAGAAAGAAGAACAACTTTCTTTGCGTTCCTCTATCTCTCTCTTTCGTTTCTTCTCCCACCCAGTCTCTTTCTGTTTGCTGGGATCGTTTTATCTATCTCACTCGGCCTCCGTTTCTCTCCCTATTCCCCCCCCTCTCACTCTCTCTCTCCCCCTCTCTCCCTCCCTCCCTCCCTCTCCCTCCCTCCCTCCCTCTCTCCCCCATCTCCCTCTATCTCTCTCCATCTCTCTGTCACTTTCGTTCGCTCTCGTTTGCGCGCACGGGCGAGAGACGGAGCTGACGGAGCGAGCGAGCGAGACGTGACCGTCGGACAAGACCGGACAAATGAGGGCGTGGAAATGAGATTATCGGACGAATCACGCGTTCCTGGACTCGGCTGCCTTTAGGAGGAGGGGAGGCTGCTGGCCGCTGCTGGCCCATCTCTCCTCTGCCTGCCCACACCCCTTACTACTGTTTCCTCTCGTTCCAGCTCTGACCGTCTGTCTGTAAACCCGTCTGACCTGCAGAGCCGGGTGTGAAAAGGGGTAAAAGGTGTCGGGGAAGAAAAAGAAAAAAAAAAGAGATTCTCGTGTGATAACAATTTATTGCTACTGGAAAATTGGGGTGACTTGTTCCACTAAAGAAAAAGAAAAAGTTTGTCCACCATTAGTTTTGGTCGGTTGCGTGTAATTTGAAAGCCTTTTGTAGACGCCGTTTGTCAGGAAAAGAATACTTTTGTCCCTGTGTTAATCGACTCCTTCTTGTGTGTTTGGCCCAAGCAGACTGCTCGCTTGATAACCACCCCGAGAACAGAAACAGGACAAGCTCATACGCAGTGTTAATTACCGCAAATTCCAGCAGACTCCTCCTCACTCGTAGTTGCTGTCAATAACAATCAGCTCGCAGTCGCAGTGTGCGGAGGCACTCGCTGCAGGCCCGTGTGCGACAGGTACGCTCAGCAACAGAGCAGGGCAAAGAAATAATCCAGGCAAAAGCCGCCTGGTTAGCTGTTTGTAATTATAATTGGTAACATATCCAGCCGGTGAGGGGACCGGGGTAGGGCTTGCGCGGGCTTGCGTGGCTCTCTGAGGATCGGCCAGAGAGGGGAGGCGCGTCAGGGGAGTGGGGGGCACCGACAAAGACTCGTACAAAGCCATGGGGCGCAGCCCTCTCTCTCTCTCTCTCTCTCTCTCTCTCTCTCTTCGCCGCGTGCTCTGCACTTCCGACCAAGTTTCCGGCGAGAAATAGGACCCCCCCTAGCAAATCCCATCCAGCTTTAGCATTCATTACCCTCCTTCCTCCTCCCTGAGGTTACACCACGCCGCTGGATTACGCGGCAACGACCATATTCATACAGGCTTTGTGCTGCTTTGCATCTACACACACACACACACACACACACACAAACACACACACACACACACACACACACACACAAACAAACACACACACACACACTAACCGGTATGGCAATATAGTGAAAACGATGGTGAGCGTGATCGTAATACGTGTGCGTTACGTTCCAGCAGTCCGGTAGCAGGCCTTCTATATCTCCAGCTTTTAGTGAACAGAGAGAGAGAGAAAGAGATGGGTGGACACGGCGAGGGAGAGGTATAAAGATACACACTCGGACACAGGCGACCCCCTGTGAGCCCCCGGCGGGGTAGGCAACACGTCTGTCCGCACACACCAATGCCGCCTTGTGGCCTACCCCCCAGGGGCGCGGGCTGCCGAGCCCCAGCAGGCCAGAGGCCAGCGGAGGCCAGTCCACCGCGCTGCTGCTGCCGCTGCTCGGCCGGCCGCGCTGCCGGGCCTTTGAAGTCCGTCTTAGCCGCAGAACAAACCCCTCGCTCTCGCTGGATGCTTCGCCGCTCCCCGCCCCCGCGCCGAAACTGTTCAGTCGGCCGGCCTGTTCGGAGCCTATGCGCGCGCGTGTGAGGGGTCCGTGGGGTACACTGTTCTGCTGCGCGCTGCGCCACCGATCGATGCGGCGAACGGGAGCAATCTGCTTTGTTATTTAGACCTAAGCCAGTATTTTCGTCAAACGGCTTCTGGCATAAATTTTATCGC
>NW_026272124.1:0-2064 GCF_000697945.3 Frankliniella occidentalis | reverse complement strand
CTTTTGTTTTTTAGTGTATTTTCACTTTCTGGAGAGTTCCGAAACATTAATGTGAGGGAAGAAGAGAAACTTGAACTTCAGAAGCTCATGGAAAGAGTCCCTATTCCTATCAAGGTTTGTTGTCTATATATCCATTTACCTACATTTAACCTTATTTCAAAATTATTATTACTGTGGTCTTATGCTTATCCAATTTACATTACAGGAAAGTATGGAGGAACCAAGTGCAAAAATTAATGTGCTCCTTCAAGCTTACATCTCCCAGTTGAAGTTGGAGGGATTTGCCCTTATGTCAGACATGGTGTATGTCACACAATCTGCTGGCCGTCTCCTAAGAGCCATTTTTGAAATTGTTCTACACAGAGGCTGGGCTCAACTTGCAGACAAAACACTGTCTCTCTGCAAAATGGTTGATCGAAGAATGTGGCAGTCCATGTCACCTCTTAGGCAGTTCCGAAAAATGCCAGAAGAAGTTGTGAAGAAAATAGAAAAGAAAAATTTCCCCTGGGAAAGACTTTATGACTTGGGACCTAACGAAATTGGTGAACTCATCAGAGTACCTCGTCTGGGAAAAACAATCCACAAGTACATTCATCAGTTCCCTAAGTTGGAGCTTTCAACTCATATCCAGCCCATCACAAGGTCGACTCTGAGAGTGGAACTTACCATAACTCCTGATTTCCAGTGGGATGAAAAGTTACATGGGGCATCTGAAGCATTCTGGATTCTTGTAGAAGATGTTGATTCAGAGGTTGTCCTTCATCATGAGTATTTCCTCCTCAAATCAAAGTTTGCTGCTGATGAGCATCTAGTCAAGTTCTTTGTCCCAGTGTTTGAGCCCTTACCCCCACAATACTTCCTCCGTATTGTGTCAGACCGCTGGATTGGAGCCGAAACTCAACTCCCCGTGTCATTCCGCCATTTAATACTTCCGGAGAAGAATGTACCTCCCACTGAACTCCTTGACTTGCAACCTCTTCCAGTGTCTGCTTTGCGCACTCCAGAGTTGGAAGCTGTCTACCAAGAGAAATTCAAGCAGTTCAACCCAATCCAAACTCAGGTGTTCAATGCAGTGTACAACAGTGATGACAACATTTTCATTGGTGCTCCTACTGGTTCAGGTTTGTAACCCAACAACTTTTGTTGCCTATTTCACCTAACTATGAATCCAACTAACTGTGTGTTTTTTTTAACTTTGCAGGCAAGACGACCATTGCGGAGTTCGCCGTGCTCCGCATGTTCCAGCAGCACCCGGAGGGCCGGTGCGTGTACGTGGTCGCCAAGGAGTCGCTGGCCGAGATCGTGTTCGCCGACTGGCACAACAAGTTCGGGCTGACGCTGGGCAAGAAGGTGGTGATGCTGACCGGCGAGACGGGCACGGACCTCAAGCTGCTGGCCAAGGGGCAGGTGATCGTGGCCACGGCCGAGAAGTGGGACGTGCTGTCGCGGCGTTGGAAGCAGCGCAAGAACGTGCAGAACGTGCACCTGTTCGTGGTGGACGAGCTGCAGCTCATCGGCGGCGAGGACGGCCCCGTGCTGGAGGTGGTGTGCTCGCGCATGCGGTACATCTCGTCGCAGATCGAGCGCCAGATCCGGATCGTGGCGCTGTCCACGTCGCTCGCCGACTCCAGGGACGTGGCCCAGTGGCTCGGCTGCAGCTCCAACTGCACCTTCAACTTCCACCCCAGCGTGCGGCCGCTGCCGCTCGAGCTGCACATCCAAGGGTTCAACGTGACGCACAACGCGTCGCGCATCCTCGCCATGGCCAAGCCCGTCTACAACTCCATCGTCAAGCACAGCCCGGACAAGCCCGTGCTCGTGTTCGTGCCCAGCCGCAAGCAGGCGCGCCTCACGGCCATCGACATCCTCACGTATGCCGCCGCCGAGAAGACCCCCAACCGATTCTTCCACGCCGACGTGGACGACATCCAGCCCTTCCTGGAGCGGATGCAGGACAAGGTAAGAAAAGGTGTCAGCGTCTTGAACCTCACACTAGCCCACCTAGGGGTCTGAAAGTCTGAAATTTTCCCAGAAATTTTTAGAAAATTTTCCAGAAAAAAATTG
>NW_026272123.1:0-1233 GCF_000697945.3 Frankliniella occidentalis | reverse complement strand
AGAGAGAGAGAGAGAGAGAGAGAGAGAGAGAGAGAGACGAAAAGGGGGGGGGGGCGGAGATGGTATCAGCGACTTTACGCGCGCGGATCCCGCTCCGCGCGCCACCTCAGATAGATCCGATCTATGGACCAGACACTCGTGGGGTAGCTCCGCAGGCCCCGCAGCGCTACCCGCCCTGTTGGTACAGTCCACCCATCCACCCGGGCCGCGGACGACGGCCAACTTGACTTATCAGCCGAATCACGCAGCGCCCGATGAATAGAGGGCTGTAGAGCAGCGCCGGCTGCTCGCCAAGCGACGGCACGACAGAGTTGTGCATTGAAAAGTTTGGCGAAAACAGCTCGGCGAACAGCGGTGTCAGCGCGGGGGCTCGGGGCTCGGGCTGATCGCCCCGACGGACGGCGCCCGTCCTCGCGCGCACAGGCAGCGCGCCGAGCGCAGAGGCACGATGGGTTGCCTAACCGGCCGGGCGGCCCAACGACCATCGGCACCGGCAATCAATCTGCTCTCTCTCTCACTCACTCTCTCTCACACTCTTTCTCCCTCACGCTCACTCCTGCCCCCTGGTAGGCCTGGAAGGCCCGGTGGTGGGCGAATTAGCCCCTGGACACACACATCGAGGGCTGACACGGGGCGTGCGTGTGGGTGAGTGGGGCCGCTCCCTTTCACTCGGGACAGATACAAGCAAAAACCATTAAAGTATTGACCCTGCACTGAGAGAGGCGGGGTGGGAGCGGGACGGCACCGCAGAGGAGCCCGAGCGGTGTGCCGCCGAGCGAACCCACGCAGTCATGACGGACGAGAAACGCGAAAGCGACGGCGGCAGAGCTCTGCGCGGCCGGGCGGGTCCCGACACACAACACGACAAATCGTGAGAGATGACAAGGGAGCCGGGGCGATGTACAGCTTGGAGCAGCGCAAGCGGCTGGGGGGCGAAAAAACATGAAAAACTGCAGTTGGTAAAAACTCTTTTGCTTTTCGGCCGGGAACTGCTGTCTGTCCGCCGCCCCCCGGCCCCCGAGGACACACCTGCCGACTTTACTACGGCTGCCGCAACCAGCTAGGCTTCCCGCGCGCACCAGCTTTTTTTATGCCCCCCCCCCCTCTCTTCCGCACTCTCCTGCTGTTGCTGCGTCGAAAAACGGTTATGACCAACTTAATCTTTTCGACCGAAAAAGCAAAAGCCCATAGACTAACCGCGTGCTGCTCGGGCGAGAGCGATGCATCGCCCTC
>NW_026272122.1:0-6039 GCF_000697945.3 Frankliniella occidentalis | reverse complement strand
TTAGGTCTCCATCAGAACCGACCCAAGCCCTGATATTCCTGCCCATTTAGATTAACTTGTCTGCCCCTGGCCTGTCCCTCGTTTTGTAAAACGGAAAAATATACACATGTTTTTAATTTTTTTTGTTTTTGTTTTTCTAAGACAGTGGATGAGTTATTGGTAGGTGAATTGAGACGTATTGGTTAGCGCCCGGTAGAAAACCAAAATCTTCGCTTCCCGCGGTTGATGTTATGGTTTTCATTCCGGGGGTTCTCCCTCGCGGGCCGTTGACATGAGGGTATATGTGACTCGCGGTGAGGAGGCGCGTCCGCGGTTTTGATTCATGTGTTTCGGTGATTCGCCACGGCAGTCCGAGGCCTACCTCCGCGTGTATGAGTGCGTGTGAAATGTGTGTTTGTTTCTTTGCGGTTTGCTGGGCGTGTAGATCGCACCGCGAGGATCAGAAGGCTTCTCCCTGCTCTTTCGCGGGGTCTCCTCTGCCTGGACCATTCATACCGAAGTGTGTTTTTCGTTTACTCCACTTCAGTCGGTATGTTGGTTGCCTGTTTTCCGAGAGGAGCTATGTTCGCTAGCGTAGGCCTCGTCTCACTCTCTCCCTCTCTGGAAGTAAGGAATCCAATTTACTTCGAGGAGTCTGCTCCTTTCCGCGTGCCAGAAGTTGTTTCCAATCGTTCGTCTAGTACCTCGTTGTCTTTGTGGGCGCAACTTATCTTCAAATGTTTGTTTTTATTTTAAAAGTTTACTTACGAAATTAGTAAAGATCTGCATGGCATATTTTCTTTTTTGCAAAGTTTCGGTTCGAATGGAGGTGCGAACAGAGAGCAGAGAGCAGGCAGCTCTGACCTTGTCCTCGGCAGCCGATGTCCCCAAGGCCACGACCCTACTATTGCGTGGCGTGCAGCTGTGCCGGTCGTTCGCTGCCCGGAGGTATGTGCCCGGCGTTTTTCCTCCTCCCTACGGAAACCGCACACCTTCCAGCAGCGCCAGTTTTCGAACATGCGCCTCGAACAACGGCTTATAACCCATAAGTCTGTGGAGACGGTGCATGCTGCCTCATACGTCTGGACACCCCTGTGGCTGTGCACCCAGGTCTGCCAAGACCCTTCCCTCGAGCAAACCCTCCCTCTCCCTTTCAATCCCCCCTCCCCCGCTCTCTCTCTTTCTCTCCCTTGCACGTGCTTGGCTCGGCTCGGGGCGGGGTGCTCGGAGCTGAGCCGAACATTGCCGAGTCGGGCCCGAGCGCGCCGCTCCCGAGTTGCGTTTTATGGTTTGTTTATATTGCGGCTGGCTGGGCCCCGTCTGAGCGCGGTAGTAGTGCCCTTGAAGAGAGAGGGGAGGGAGAGAGAGAGAAATAGAGGGAGAAAGGGATGAGAGAGAAAGAGAGTCTCAGCGAGAGGAGGGTCAGTGCCACCGGACAGGTGAGTCGCGGGGGAGGACGCGGATCTGCCTGGGTGGGAGCTCCGACGTTACGTGGCAATCGTGGACGGTGTCGTGGAAGCGATTCGCGTTGATGGCTTCGCTCCCGGCGCCTCCTTGCCCTTGCTTGTTTTTCTATCTCGAGTGGCGCTTTACACGCGACCCAGAGGGAACCAAGCCTCCCCGTGCCTTTCCCTTCCTCCAAGCTCACCCCCTCCCTCTCCCCCTTCTCGACCCACCGACATCGAAATAACGGGTGGAAAGAGAGCAGTAGCCGGGGAGATACCTTGTTATCGGTGGATGAGATGAGTAAAGTTGGTGACCCTGCTTTTTCCGTCACCGCCGCCCTTCCTTCCGCGTCCACCTTCGGGGCCCTCTCGATGCACCTGCGCTCCTCGCGAGGGGCTCCGGGACTCCATTCACGGGGTCCCGACGAGGTCTCTGCGACGGCCAGGGCCAACCAGCCCTCAGCTTTTCTCCAACTTTTCATAATCGATGACCCAACATTGTAAGGGAGTGGGGTGGCTGCCTTGGCAGACACTGTCGCGGAGAGGGGAGGGGCTGCGGAGGGAGCTCTCTGTCCTCTTTGCTCTACCAGGTGTCTCTCTCTCTTTCCCCCTTTCCCTCTCCAACCCTACTTTCCTCTATTGTTTGAACAGTGCGTTGGTACGGCTTGTTTGCGCATAAGTTTACCTATTCATCATTAAAGGGCTCGCGTTATAGTTCGTTCCGCTTAATGTTACCTTACCACCCTCCCGAAACCAGCGGGAACAAGCCCGGCGACCAGCTGATCTCCAAAGTTCGAGAGCAGGTTTCATCGACCTTCCCACAGGCCCACAAGTGCAGAGAGGGATAGAGATAGGGAGATGGGCTTCAAGCGGAACACCGCTTGCTGTGGGACCAGGTTAACTTCGATTGGGGACACTGTTGGCCGAGGTGAGCCTTCACGATCAAATAACAATAAATATAAAAGGGCGATACCCGTTTTCCATAACCTTTTGCAATACTATGCGGGGGTCGAGGTGGCTGAAGAGCCGATGATGATTCCCGATAGTAATTACGCTGTACAAGCGTTCGAAGGTCGCCAGCTAGAATACCGAGCGTGTCCCGGGGCGCGTAGGAGTGGGCCCAGATGGAATATGAATGCAATCTGTTTGTCCCGACTATGCGTAGCCTGAGTCTGGATCAGTCTGCTGAATCAAGAGTCGTCGACTCTCTCTCTCTCTCTCTCTCTCTCTCTCTCTCTCTCTCTCTCTCTCTCTCTCTCTCTCTCTCTCCGAGCAGAGCGCGACGACGACGCAGAGATTGAGACAGATTGCAGGGTGGCTTCCGAAAATACACGTTTGCGGTCGGTGTCCTCTTCTCCGTCCGACTCCCACTGTGGCGGTGTGCATGAAGAGTAGGAAGAGGACGGCTGTGCGGACGTTGCCCTCCTGATGGTGGCTGAGCTAAGCACAGGGCTGCAGGCTGGAGCTTCAGCAGGACAAGGCCCTGTGGAAGCTGTACGCGTGCTCGAGTGCACACGGAGGGACAGTTGCATCTGCTACTCTCCACCACCTGCTCCCCACCTGCCCTCCCTGCGAGTTATGGCGCTTTTATTTCTTTTATGAATCGGACCAGAGCGCCTGCTACCTCCACGCTCACATGCTTTCACATCGCCGAGCTCGGTGGAGATGATAGACTCGTGTCTGCTGTCTCGTGCAGGAATGCGCGGCCGGTCAAGCTTTTGTTCGATATATCGACGATATCGCGCGCGACGCGACAACGACGGTCGAGGAGAATGTTGTTGACCCCGCGACTGCCTGATGCGTCCTCCCTTTTCAATTGGAAATTTTTTAATCGCGGTGTAGCGGAATCTTTTCGTAATCTTGGCCGCCTGTTTTTCCTTTTGTTTTTCGTTGTTTTGGCGATAATTAACGCGCTGATGATATGCACGTCGGGCTACTGTCCACTAAACTGTGCGGGTATACTTGTCTATGTGTCTCTAGCGCGCTCCGCTCCCCATAAAACCCCGCAGCTAACGTCGGACTCGACTAATTTGGCGTTTAACCGCGCGCCCGCCGGACGAACAGGTGACAAATTTTAATCCCACCTGGTGCTTTCTGGCCAGGGGCTGTCTCCGGGAATGTGGCGTGGTCCTCGTGTCTAGGTGCTGACGCCCGGGGGGAGCGAGTGAGAAGCCGCTGAACGGGGCGGCCGGTGGGGAGCCCGTACCTGTCCGGACACCAGGTCGTAACGGGGACTATCTTACGACCTCTCTCTGACGGAGAACCGCGAGTGTGAGCGCCGCACGGAGAGAAAAGAGGACCAGCTGTGTATCAATGAAGTCGTCCGAAACCAGTCGTCGCCGAGAAAATTATATGAAGGGGGGAATAGAAAAATTAAGATACGATCATTGAATGTTTGTGTCATTGATTGAGGGATACATCTGCAGTGGTCTGCTTCATTTTGTCATTGGTTCCTCAAATTTGTGAATTTCCCCTCGGAAACTTCTACACTTACAAGAAGGGCATGAGTGGAAATTCACCCACCTACAAGTATATGCATCTCCATTAGCACACTTGGGGCTTGCTGTGCTGTGTGAGCATTGTCACATCACGGTGTGATGGGCAAGATAGAAGCTTCGTGCAGTTGACGCGCGCGCTCACCGTGTGACAAATTAAAAATTACCTCTTTTTTTAATGATATATTTGTCGGTGAGCTGCCATGAGACCGCCATTTTGCCGCTTCCGCTCGCTGCCCATGGAGGGCGTCAAGCTGTACACGCCGGTGACAAAATGGCCGCACGCCTCGTTGAACTCGTGTTCGCGGCCGGAAGTAGTGCCGGCCGCCACCATAGGCTGCTGCTGGAAGAGGATACAAGAGGAGGATAGACGAAGCACCCACCTGCCGGCCGTACAGACTGCCGTGCAGTAGCCCAAAGGATATTCGATAGCGTGCGCCCGCGGCACGCTGGCCAGGCGGTGTCGATTGCCCATCTCACGGCGGCTACACCGCAAAAGAGATTGCTTCATTTTCGACCAGCAAGCCTCTCTTTGCTGCGTGGCTTATACTCGTTTTCAAATGTGTTTGACCCGCCAGGGTCACCACCACCACCGCCGAGCCTCTCGCCAGGCCGCTCACGGAGGCGAGGGCCAGAGTCAGCTGATCAGGACGAGATGATAGTCCTGGGCAAATACGGTGCGAGTGACGTGGGACAGGAAAAGTTATGGCTTGTTCGCGAAAAACTTGTAGACAAGTTGTGCGGGTTTGAGTCGAGATGTGGTATAAAACAATGAAGCCCAGTCGAGGCTTCTTTAATGTAGTCAGTGGCAGTTCCAAATCCAATAAAAAATATAAACATCCGGACGAGCGCGCCATACACCAGGAGCCAAACGGAACCAGCCCCACGTGTCAGACTCGCCGTGTTGACCCCAGTCTCCCGCTAGATTCCAAAAGCTTTATCTAGCACGACCTCCGAAGTGAGAGGCTTTCGTTTAATATCACAAGGAGGTAAATGATTTTGCTTGTGAGGATGATAATGACTTATCTGCATATGCATGCAGGTTGCGTATCCTCAGAAATGGGAATCCGATGGAGTTAGCAATTGCCGAGTAATTAGCACTGCGTAGCTAACACTTGGCGCGTCGCTGCTGATGGCTTGTTTCCACCGCGAGGCGCCACAGCCTCCATTTTCATAATGTTTGTTTCAGCCCTCGCTATTTACGGATGACTTTTTCCCACGCGCCCAAGTGTATTCATAATTCATACGCGCTACAAGCGTTGCGCCTATCTGTGTGACAATCTGGCAAGTCCTGCGATGAGCCGTCATCTCTTTTCCTAAACGAAGAATAAACAGAGTCTATTATTGCCCTATCGCCGACGCTCTTTCCCATAATCATCTGTTTCGCACGGTGTGATGCGTTTAAATACGCATTACAAACACCCTGACTAACGGTTCAAACTATACACGACGTGTGGTCACTTATGAGAAAAAGATGAAGGAGACAGGGAGAGAGAAAGAGAGAGGGAAGGGGAGGGGGGCGTTAGAGATGGAGAGAGCAAAGGTATTATATTATTGCAGCCTCAGCTCATATTCGTCTCTCCGCGTCATTTACATAGAGCATAATGATGGGGGGCATAAAGAACAGAGGCGTGTCTTCATTACACATCCTGTACAGCTGACCATCTGAAGCTGCAGCAGATGTCAATGAACCAGAGAGTCGCTTTCAGCTGCAGCTGAAACCACGCGTCTTACACACCTGCCCGTTTTTCTCTCCCTCATATCTACGCAGCCGGACCAAGCGTCCTTCGAGTCTCATTACGAGCTCCTGCTAGTCGGTCGACCTACTTGCCAGTCTGTCGTCTGCTCTCCTGTGGTTTTTACTCTCATGGCTTTAGTTCGCCTCCCGCGGCGTTCGGCGGGCGCGTGTGACATGGCCTCGCGCCCCTCGGCCGGCTTTACGGCGGTGCACTTGACGTGCAGTGGCGGCGCGCTCTAGCGGACGTGAAGGAGGGCGTCTCGGTGACCACCACTGGCCGCCACCGGCGCATCCTGACCACCTTTTTATTGCCGCCGGGCCCGGCGTCGCGTGTTGACGAGAGAGAGAGAGAGAGAGAGAGAGAGAGAGAGAGAGAGAGAAG
>NW_026272121.1:0-3521 GCF_000697945.3 Frankliniella occidentalis | reverse complement strand
AGCTGCTGCCAAGCTGCTGCCAAGCTGCTGCCAAGCTGCTGCCAGGCTGCTGTCAAGCTGCTGGAGGAAGTTCCTCATTACAAACATGTTGTCGTGAGAGAAGAGGAGCGATAGAGAGTCTGTCAGCTGCTAATGGTGCGAAGGTCCTGGAACGACCCCGCGCCTCGAGAGGTGGTGGCGCGCAATGGCGGTGAGGCCCGTTCTGCCTGGTGGTGGCCGGGCAGGCCGGGCCGGCGTACACCGCGGAGCAGCCGAGCAGTGAGCACGGCAGTCTGACCCGGACTCCGTCCCGAGGCGTTTGCGGGCAGTTCTGTGGAAGAAGCCGGTTGGGCGGCAGCAAGTGCGAGGTCACGGTCGGAGCGGACCGCACCCTTAGCTTCGGGGTGGCTGGTGAGTGGGTCCACAGTTTGTCTAGTGTGTCCAAAGTGTGGCGTTGCCCGCAGTGGCCCTGGCCCGAGCCCCTAGCGGTCAACATTTGAGGGTTTGTCTCTGTCTTCAGTGAGTCATTGACGTACCATGTCTTACACATCACGAGATGATGATCACCTCTACAGGCTCACAAAGGATGCCACAATTATTTAAAACGCTTTTGGCATTACAATTTTTTTTCATTCTTGGAAGGCCATACACTCTTAAAATCTTCCTGACTAATAGTGTTCAGAATAAACGCCCTTTTTCTTGTTAAGTGTTAGTGTGGTGCTGATCCCAAAATCGTTCATAATATGAGCGAAAACCTTTCATAACGTAAAGATTGGCGTTCGTAAGATTTTAGGAGTGTAGCTCGACAAGCATGGGGTTTTATAATGGCACTCACATTTAAATTGAGCATGTTAACTTTTTGGAGTACTTCTTTACTAGTTGCCTGTCTGATTTATTCCGCACACTCCACAACTTTCTTAAATATCCGTATTTTTTTGCCCCATCAACACGGTCATGCAAGAACTGATAACATTCACTACATTCCACCCCTTTCAAGATATAGGCTCGTAAGGAACAGAACGCGACACGCACCCCTTCGATCGCGCGTTATTTCTCCCACGACCCCTATACTGGTGTCTGCGGGGTGTCCGATAAAGCCAACACTAATAAAGCCGGCGTGTCGTTTTTGTCCCCGTGAAGTGTTTGTGTCGCCTGCTGCCGCGGCGCAAGGGGGCGTCTCTCCTATTGTGTGGCTGGTCTGGTGCGTCCGGGGTGCGGGGGAAGGGGGGGACTGATAGCATTGCAGCCCATGGGCCGTTGGTCCATGCGTGTGTGTGTATGGGGGGGGGGGTATGTATTCACTCCCAGTCGTTCGGTGGGAACACGAAGCGGTCGTGGCGGCGCTGCGGCCTTTCTGCCGGCCACCTACAACCGTGCACAAAACCGAGTCTTTTCAGCAGATGATACATTTTTGGAAACGTTCCTTTCCCGAATTAAAACATGTACGCCAATCCCCGGGGACATATGGGTCGCCAGGGTCATACTTGTCATTATATCGGGCAAAAAATCACTAAAAAAACAACAACAACAATCGGTGAGTCCTTAAACCACAGCAGAGATGGTCGCCCCAGCTCAGGTCTTCTTGGCACGGTTCGGACCCGGCTGGCCGTCAACGTTATCGTAGTCGATTCACGCTCCAAGATTTAAATTTATGACACTCGATGACACCCCAATCTTGTTGTTCGACGAATTCCAAGTCCGATCACAGTACATGGTTGTACAATTTTGAATTGTAATGATACGGCACCCTTAAAGGAAAATTTTCCCGTGAACACTGGAAACGCAAGTGTGTGAATGTATCCTAGAAAATTCACACCTTCACCCCCCGTCAGTGTACGAATGGATATTCGCTCACCTACAAGTGTGCGACATTCACACACTTGCGTTTCCAGTGAAACCTACAATTATATTTCTCAGTGATCTGGCGCGAACTACAGATACACCAAAAAGTTAAAATGCTCAATTTAAACCTCCCAGCACTCGCCCTACCAACAGAGATTCGTCACAAAACGTCAGAATGGTGGAAATTTGCATCACTCTGACGTGGTTTTTTCACTAATACGTCAACGTTTATGTTAGTGACGAAGCTCTGTTGGTAGGGCGGGGTCAAAACACGAGAATTCCCGAAGGGCGAGAAGCGGAACCAGCACTGAAAACTGGTCGGCGTTCGTCTTCTCAGAACGCCCAAATATTGGCGTTCTTCGTCCGAGAACGCCAAGGAGTGATGTGATGAAAATCGAAACACGGGCGCTCGTGACACATCTTCCTTTTCTTCCATCCGTTTGCTTCTTCCAGGTTGTCGAAAGACGGTGGCGATGGTGTCGGGCGCGGCTCAGGAGAAGGTGGTGCCGTGCAGCGCCTCCCCCGATGCAAGCGGTGGCGATGCAGGTGAGTACGTCGGCTTCATATATCAAGCCAAGGCAATTTGCTGACTGTCTGCATACGACACCATAATGTCATATTATCACCATCAAAAAAAAAAAAAAAAAAGAAAGGTCTACAAAACTGCGATTCACAATTTGTGCGCAAGTGTTCCAATCACAGTTCTGCAGATCTCCTCTTGTTGACGCTGACGTGCTGTCATGCTGCTCATTCGAGTCAGCCGTCAGCTGTTGGGCACGGGCGCGGCGCGGGGCTCGGCGCGTTCAAAAGTTTCCCGCCCAAAACGGAGGTGGCCAGTCGGATGTGCTGGCTGCGGGATGCGCGGCACAGCAGCGCACGGTACGGGCGCACAGCTTCGCTGCTGCTTGTGATGCGGGCCTCTCGTCTCCTCCTCGCCGCTCCTCGCGTCCCGAGCGCGCGGGGAATCGGTAATGACAGGGGCCTCCCCGGCACCCGGCACGCGCTCGCGGGGCGCGCAGCTCGGCGGGACTCTGCGGAAAACGGTCGCAGAATCCCTCCCCTCGGCGGTCCGTGACACAATACGCGATCGTCCAGAGAGTACGTTCGTTTTCCTCCGATGCATTCGGGCAGAAAACGGGAGCTCGGCGCCTGTGAGACTCGGAGTAGGCCACCCCGCAGTACGCGCATGCACAGCAGGCAGGATGTTGCCTACCTACCAGGCGCTCAAGGACTCAACTCTCTAGGGGTCGCGTGTGCTGAACTTTGCAGCTCCGCGGCAGCGACTGCCGGACGGACGTACGCACTTTCCGGACGAAACCTAAGCAGAGCGAAGGAGAGACACCCAGAGGACATGGACGAGGCCTATCGGCTCGGGCATGCTCCACGGGCGCGACACGCGCGGCACGGACCCTCGGGGAGGGACGGCCTCGGCCGCCGGGGGGCCGTGAAGGAGAGGAAGCCCTTGTTTGGGGACGCGCCGTTAAACGGCGAGTTTATGCGAGCCGTTGGTGCCAGATGACGACTGCTCTGTGTGCCCGGCGGCGCTTAGGCAACACTTCAAACAAATCCCCCTCCCCCACTTGCGTTATGGTGCTACGACCGCCTCCTCTCACCCCGCGTCGGCGTTTCGCACCGGTGCGTACGGACACTGATCCTGGGTGCTGCTTTAGTGTGTATTAACCCCATACCCCCTCCCCCCC
>NW_026272120.1:0-1303 GCF_000697945.3 Frankliniella occidentalis | reverse complement strand
GACTCAAACCCGACGCGGTTGGCGGTTCAAACGACCCTTCTATTGCGGAGGAACCCTCGTCACGTTAAAGAAAAACCAGCCCGCAAAAACTGCAAAATTAATGCAATACTCCCCTTTCTTTTATATTACATAAAATATCGGTTAAGAGCACAACTACCCATTTTACTTACGCCCAATACGTATTCTAATTCATTTCAAGCATATATTCTGATATATGTAAATCTTGATCGCCAAGCGAACGGGACTGTTCGCTAATGTCTGAGTTAGAGGGCATGGAATGCAAAAGAGGGTCGTTTTAAAAAAAATGTCGATGTCAGAGTAGGAGAGTAGGGGTCGTAGAGAGGGAGAGAGGGGGATGTGGTCGGACAAGGGTGATACCCCGTTCTTGTACTTAATAGCTGGGCGAAGTGGAGTGAATCGCTGGGCGAGGAGAGGGGAGGAGGGGAGGGGCCTCCCCTCGAGTTATTACTCGTCGGTTTGTTGCGTATCGGAGAAGGCAAGCGCGGCGGGGCTGCTCAATGGCTCCTAAATTGCGCCTATATTAAAATACGCCGTCTGCCCGTTGCTCCCGAGGCTGCCGTTGAGGCTGGAGCTCAGCCTGCTCAGCGAGGAGACTCCGCTGTCGGCCGACGTGTTGCTGGCAGTGGCCCAGTACGGCCTGAACGCCGACGTGTCCTTGCGGCGACCGTCCAGGGCCTCGTCGACGTCGTCCTCCCCGAGGCGCTGCAGGCGGCGCCACAGCTCGGTCAGGTCCTCGCGCCCGCAGTCTAGGGCCAGGTGCAGCTTGAGCGGGTTGGGGAACTCAAAGGTCCGTCCGCAGTGGTGGCACACGTATCGTTTCTCGCCTGGATGGACAAGACAATGTGAACTTTGAGCTTGACATGAATATTCTATATTCCGCGGCACACTGTGACAATTCAATTATTTTCACAGTGGCAATAACTTGCAAGAGTTACAAGAAATATTACAGGTCTTGCCAGCGTGTGGGTTAGCCTAGAGAGTCAGGTGGAGCCGGGCGACAAGGCAACCCGCACGCACGCCTACATGCGGCACAGTATAACTACAAAAGTATGCGGGGTTCGGCGGGGTTAATCATCCACCTGCTGTAAGGACTACCTACTACCCGTTTGCACACCTGGTACCAAACACTTGCCGTTTGGCCACTTGAGAAGGCAGGGGCACTGTGACGGTGACTGAGCTCACCTTGTATGTTGTGAGGGGCGAGGAACGGCAGGCGCAGGCACGCCAGGAGGTCGTCGGCGAACCACATGAGGAGGTCCTGCCCCCGGGACAGCGGTCGGAC
>NW_026272119.1:0-2141 GCF_000697945.3 Frankliniella occidentalis | reverse complement strand
CCTTTTTTTAGAAAAATATGTATATATAGTGTGGTAAAATATGGTAGCTTTACCATGGAAGTTTAGAATTTCAGGTAACTTTATTTAAAATGAAAAACTGTCCCTCTTACCGACACCAAAACGAAATGCATTCTCACTCACAGTCCTCGTACAGCTCTTATGGCTTTCCGCGAATTGCGAAAAGTGTCTCTGTAAATCGTATACGAATAGAGCAAATATTGCAGGGACGTATCTCAGATGTTCTCGGTCGGTGCTGCGGCCGCCGGGCGCAGCAGGCTGCGCGGGCCGCGCGGACAGAAAGATGGAGAGATTAGCGGCCGTGATTTGTTCGGTGGTGAGTGCATGTGTCCCGGCCATAACTCGCCACCACCACGTGTCCACAACGGCGGCACGGACGGCGCGCAACAACGAGAATTTCTATCATTTTCGATGTTGTCAAACGTGTCAAAAGTATCGATACGGCCACAATAACCACTAGTTTGCCTGGCTCTCTTGCGGGGCGTGGCATTACCTGTCGTTTTTGATGCAACCGTCCACTTGCTGGAGGCGCCCTTCGTTTGGCTGCTGCGGTGCGAGTACTCGCCGTTCCCACGTCTGTTTCGAGCCTTTATGCCCCGTGCGGTCGGGAGCATGCGCCATGTATGCGGTGGTGGCCGCTGGTCATTGTGGACGTGTCAGCGGCCCGGGGTCGCAGGCAGTTAGGTTCGGTAAACGCCCTGGTCAGAGAGGCGAGGGAGATGTGGACAGGAACAAGACGCTTGCTGGGACTCAAAAAAAAAAACAACTATCGGGAAACAAACACAGTCGGTTAATAACTTCCCCTTTGTTTTCTTGTTATTAGTTTTTGGTTACAAATTTTCCTTATTTTGATTCACATCCGTCTCCGTCTAGTCTTCTTAAATTATTTGAGATGCACGAATCCTAACAGCAGAGTTTATCTAGTCAATTGTCTCGGTGGGGCACAAATAAACAACATTTAGTAAAAGCGCCAAATCTTTGTAGATTTAAATTACTACGAAGTCCTCCCTTGGTTTTCCCCGTCTTGTGTAGCACGGCTTCCACACTTTCTGGAAGGAGAAATTTCCCACAAACGCGCGCAAAGACTGACTAGTAGTAGAGTGTCGTGGGCGTCATTTTCCTAACCTGTTTTGCACTGAGATACGCCATGTCGTCGTCGGCGTGGTTTCTCTCCCTCCCTGTCCATCACGCTCCAGCTGGAGGCGAGCTGCTGGAGGCTCCAGGCGCGACGAGGACGGCCTCACGCCCTGGGAGCCCTGGCCGTGTGAGAGCGACAAGGAAGGCGTCTGTCTGCCTGCCGCCGCCGCTGCCGCTGCTGCTGCTGCTGCGCCCCGTTCGCCGTTTCTCCTCCGAAAAGACGGACATTATTTGTGAGGAGCACGGCAGCATAGCGTCTCGTCGACGACCTGGCCCGGCCTGGCCCGGCGCCTGGCCCGCCTCCATCACGGTGACTTGCTTCATCAGCGCGCGGAGAGCGGGGCGGAGCTGGCCGAGGAGCAACGACCCCCTGCCTGATACCGAGCTGGGGGCGGCCAGGATGTGGTCGCATCACACGAGAGGAGCATAGTGCTCACGGGGAAACGAGCCTCTCTGCCACAAAATCGTGCGGCCAACATATACTCCCGTCATTTCAAGTAAACGTCTCTGGCTGACACCCATCACGTACTCTATTCGTACGTAAACAATGTGGTGACGACTTGATTTAGGTGTGAGTCGTTGTCTTTCTTTCAGGCCTTTTGCTACTTGAAAGTGAAACAGCCCAGAGCCCGCTATCAGTTTTATTTTTTTTAAAGCACTGCCAAAGTGAATTTTAAAATGCTATAGAACTTAGCGCTACTTAAAAAGAAAAAATGACAAGGAGGACAGCCTCCTTCCTTGGCTCGGCTGCGCATCAGCCTGTTGACAATGGCAGCTCCCAGCAACAGCCATTGGCCCCCAATCTGTCCCTCCCCCTCAATGGAGACGTTTAAAGTGCCGATAATGCAGATAACTATCAGAGTCATTTAATAAAGCAGACGCTTATGGCTCTTTCTTCTTCCTAGTGCGGCCATCAGCCTCACTGCAGCAGCAGTCAGCCCGCTTCACCGGTTAGAAGTAGGGAGAGTGGGGTTGGGGGGGGGGGG
>NW_026272118.1:0-1418 GCF_000697945.3 Frankliniella occidentalis | reverse complement strand
GTTTCTTACATGTGTGAATTGATCGGATCCCCTTCACTATTAACGAACACAATGTCAAAAAGTTTTAATAGATATTTTGGAAGGATTGCATTCAGAGCAGTATTCAATCGCAGGTCATGATATCAAGCTAGGATTATATTGGTAAGCGCAGGAATCAAATATATGTGATATAGTATGATGCTTTATGGAGTCCGTACGGTGTGTATGTGCGCGTATGCAACTTGTATGTGCTGTACGGATTGCGTTTGGATTTTGTTGGGGAGCCTATGTGTTCCGTATGTGTCATTGGATGCTACCGTACGGGGAATGTACGGTTTGTATATGAACGTATGAAACCCGTATGCAACGTACGGCGATTCATGTAAGGCGGACATACGGCGGCCGTATGCACACGTCAGGTTCACATAGAAATTGTATACGGCACCCGTATGCACACGTACGGATTGTACATGTATCGTATACGGGACCTATACAAACGAAATTTCACGGGCTGCAAGCGTGGGTCCGGGACGATGGGAACTCGTAATCACTTCGCCCGATGCAGAGGGAGGAAGGCCCCCCCCCCCCCCATCCCTTTCCGCTCTTCACCCTTTCTCCGCGTGGCTTCCTCTCTTGCATCGGACGGGACCAGCCGATCGCTCACTAACATTCCGCTGGGGACAGTGTCTATTTGCGCGCCTGAGTGGATTGTTAGTTAGTGTGTGTGTGTGTGTGTGTGTGTGTGTGTGTGTGTGTGTGTGTGTGTGTGTGTGTGTGTGTGTGAGTGAGCACGCGTGCGGGATGCGGCTGGTGACGTCATCTGCATCGTAAAACCATGCCGCGCGCCGGGGGTGGCAAGGAGGGCGCCAGGCTGTCTCAGCGGGGGTGACATCGCCCATTGCGTGGAGGGGAGGGGTGGGCGAGGGAGGGGCGGCGGCGCCAGAGCCAGCGCGTAACTTAATTCACGAGGAGAGCGCCCATGTTGATGGGACGGTCGCGATGCAGTCGTTTGTTTTGTCGTGCGGCGGCGGAGCCCCTCCTCGGGAGAGTGCGCGCGCGCGTGTGTGTGAGCGAGAGAGAAAGAGAGAATTTAGAGGGAGGGGGAAGGAGCGCGCGGGGTTGTTTGTGTGAGGGTCCCGCTCTTTCTTCCGGTCGATCGCGTCTCCTCGCCCGGTCGCCTCGTATTATGCGATATATACACAGTGTCGTCGATTATCGACAAGTGATGCGTCTTGAGGAGACGCGATGCGCTGCGGGGGCCGGGCGGGGCGGGTCCGGCCGGCCGACTCCATTTACATCCCCTGCGGGATGGGGCGGCGGCGCCTGAGACAAGACACGATGCATGCAATGCCAAGGGGATGATATAACGCCCGTCCGCCTCAGAGGGGCTGCTTGGTCCCGTCCGGTCAACGCTGTGTGTGTGTGTGTGTGTGTGTGTG
>NW_026272117.1:0-2188 GCF_000697945.3 Frankliniella occidentalis | reverse complement strand
AGCTTCTGCTGCCTCGCGCTGAACCGCCCTCAGTGCCGGGTTGGTGGAGTTGCCATCCAGCTCTGAACTGCCCGTACAATAGCCATGCAAGTTAAACCGGTTGGTGAGCGGCGCCTCTGTGCGCCCCGGCCGGCCGGGTCGCGCCGGTCGCGCTCGCGCTCCCCCAGGCGCTGCCCGCTGCCCAGTCGGCCAGTCGGGCGGACACGCGCTCGGACATGTGATGTGCTCCAGTGGAGAGGCGGGGCGTCCAGTACACGCTGGCCCCTTGTCCAGTCCAGCTCTCCATCCTCCCACCTCGCTCCGTCCTCGGCCCGGCTGGTTGGACAGGGGGACAGAGAGAGAGACAGAGTGAGATATATAGGAGCGCTTATGGAATAGCCCAGGCGGCACTCCGGGTCGGCAACCCCCAAGCCATGGCCTGGCCAGCAGGCCGGGGCTCTCGTTTGACCAGCCCTGACCTGGCTTAAAATTACTTGCAGGTCGCGCTTGGAGGTCACGGTCGGGTCGGGGCACGGAAGGTCGCGGACCGCGCGAGGGGCCTCGCAGAGCGCGGCCAGGCAGGCACGCCCGGGCCCGGGCTCGGTCCGATCGCATCGCAAAATATTCATTACCTTTGTTCGCTGCCTATCATGGGCGTACAGAGGGACCGGAGAGACATGACAGGAAAGCGTCCACCCTTAACTCTTGACGATCCTCTCGTGTTAGCAGGTTGGGCGGTGATGGGCATGGCGCCTCACTCGCACTTACGACAAAGGTTCGCCTTCCACCCGCCTCCGCCTCCAGCTGGACGGAAAGACCGTCGCGCCCGAGGGTACGACACTTCTGTCGAGCGTACGATTGGCGAACTTTTAGATGATTGGACTTTTATTTTAAAAGATTATGGAGTGAAAGTCTTATTGAATGGCGGAGAACTCCGACTAGAGAAGCTAAGATATCCCTCGGCTGCACCCTCTTATACCACTTCCCCCCCATCTACTTTGTGTTTCCTCAAGGCGGGAGATGTATTTTGCAGGACGCGGTGCGCCGTCGGAAGGAAAGCCCCATAAACATCGCATGCGATATTCCACGCTTTGTCTCGCCCCGCTGCCGCCGCCTTGGCCGAAATGGAGGTGGACGCGGCCGCTGTCGTCGCTATGCCGTTGCAACACGGTGGTGGTTGGGCCCCCGAAAAGAGTGAAAACACATCGAGGCTTATCTGATGGGCGATAAGCTATCAGCGCGGTGCCGCACCTCGACCTGCCGCAACCCACCGCGGCTAGACCACGAGGCGGCGTGGCGGCCGTGGCGGCCCTGCGTCCTGCAGCCCGCCCTTAGCGAGGCCCGCCCAGCCGTACTCCGCTCGTCCTGGGGCCTGCTGTGGTGTCATCCGCGCTCCTCTGGTTCGCCTGCCAGCAGCAATGCGGTGGACTCTTATCGTGGCTTGTTTCCTGATGTATGTGCATCGATTTGATTCTCCTCATAAGAACCCCTGCGAGAACGCACACCAATGACGACATGACACAAACACACCCACTCCACCAGCCCGTCGAGCGGACGTCTCACATATGTTGACCCCTCGGTGCCGGGCCAGCTTTTGGGGGGCTGAAGGCGCAAGATGGAGTGGGTGGGTGGGTGCGAGGCGCGCCTCAGCTCTATCCGCTCTAGCCTAGGCCGGCCTAGGCCAGCCTGCCGGCTGCCAGCTCTACGCGCTGCGCTCCGTGGAGCGCTCGAGCGCCCGGGAGGTAGGCAGCGCGGTGGACCGGGGTGCCCGGCGGGACGGTGGCGCTGCAGGGGGCTCCGCCCGCCCCGCCCGGGTGTGGTGGTGTGGTGCTAGGAGCAGGTGCGTGGGCTTCTCTTTCGAAGTACTTTGGTCGGCTGAGTCCTAATAACGCAAAGCTCTTTCGTATTTGAGTCCTGAACGATTCCCGATCAGGTGTCCTACCTTCCCAATCTCTTCATGCTCCTATTCCTTTGTACCACGAGCATCACCTACGCACGCTCACGGCGCCATTACCAAGTCATGCCAACCACCCGCTTGGCGCCATCGTGTGACGTAATGAGTGGACATGTTGGGACATCTGCTGTGGCGCAGCGCAGCGCTCGAGCAGAGACAGGACTCCCTGCAGGTGGCCGCCGACGCCGACTGATGGGCAAGGTCAGGGTCCTGGGGCGCGCTGGGCGCGAGGATAGGCTGGGTGTGGCTAATCGA
>NW_026272116.1:0-1319 GCF_000697945.3 Frankliniella occidentalis | reverse complement strand
AGCGCGTTTGAACATTTCAGCCGCGCCTGGGACTCCTACCTCGTTGCCAATTCTCGCACTACTGTGGCGCCGCGGGGAGGACGGCGTTGGACTCGTACGTCCTAGACGCACCAAAAAATCATAGACCGCCCGGGCAAAATATATATATTTTTTTGAAGGAAACTAAATGTCTGGTTATCTACATCTACAATTTTTGTCCACGATCATTCGGAATTGGCAGGCGTAATGTTGCATGACTCGCGTCCGGCCCAGCGGGAAACCATCGTCGCAAATCTGGCGCAACTTCATGGTGCGGCCTAGATCCACTCGCTGGGGGTAGGGGGGTGTCTGAAGGGGTAGTCAACCTCCCACACAGCAATCGCGCCCGTGCCGTGCCTCTGTTCGGTAAGGCCGAGGGGTCTCTAATTAACCCTGTGTGGGAGTGTGCGCCCGCGCATCAACTTTGTCATTCGTTTGCCTTGTTTATTGCGGGGCCGCAGCCGAAGCATTGATTGAGGACTTTCGAACGGCAAGACGGATAGTAAGCGACCGGATATCACCGCCTGTATACAGGGGTGGGAGAAAGCGGCAGAGGAGATGGTGCCGGGGCTGGCCTGCGGAGTGGCCGCTAGGACGGGCCCCGGTGCAATGAATCACACTCCTGCCCCCCTCACCCCGCCACCCGTCACACCCTGCTCCGCCCCTTCCCTCCGGCCCCCACGCACATGTCGGTTGGTGCGGTCACATGGCTCGGACGTAAAACAACGGACATCCTCCCGCTCGCCCCCACAGCCGCGGGTCCGGATCGGGGTGGCTATCGCGACGGCGGGGATGTTACGCGCCTCCCTTCCATTCCCCTTCTTCCGCCTTGTTCTGTTCTCGCGGCAGTACGGCGCTGACGCAGCTGGCCTCCTTGTACGGGGATCGAAGTTAGCGGACTTAAATTATTTCAGTCATTTTAGAGACTGGACTAGGGGTCCATTTTTTACGTCGCATATACACTCTACGTTTGAAATCTTACCAAAGAACTGTGTTCATAACGCGTTTATAGACGCCATTCTTCAATATTATGAAGTCTCTGTTCATAGTTCTAGAAGTCTATGATTTCATAGCAACGTTATTATAATATTAGGACGTCACATTCTATATAATGTGAATTATCTTATTATTTAATATCATGTCACATTCTTTAGAACGTGACATTCCCCTTGCACTGCCCAGCCCTCACAGGCTATAGCTTATAAGTACATAATAGGCGTACCTATGTCACGTGACATAGGTATCACGCGAGAAAAAAAAGGTAACTGTGAGAGTCAAATGTATAAGCTGTTGTATAGTAC
>NW_026272115.1:0-1103 GCF_000697945.3 Frankliniella occidentalis | reverse complement strand
CCCCTGCCTACCCCGGCAGCCGGACCGCGCCTGGCACCTGTTGAACATAAAGTTTTCGGCTCAGCGAAGCAGAGCTGGTAACTTTGACGGAAGGAAGACGAGACGAGAATCGAACATAATGATCATTAAAGCAGCACATGTGGAGCGCGCGAATACCAGCCATTGCATTGCATAACGTGGGCACGGCTATGCAAATGCACCGCACAACTCAGTACTATCGCCACAATGCAACAAGCAGCCAGACTCCCTTACGCCCCACACCACGAAGCACCCCTTACACTGATAAATGAAGTGCACATTTAGGCAAGTACATGCAAGTGCCCAACACTACGTTATTTAAGAATGTGACTGGATATTTGAATACTGAAAATTGATTAACTATACTGTTAACTGTACAGATCAACATTTAAGGGTTCAACTTCCGGATCATTTAGCTTCCGACACTGAAAAGTGTTTAAATTTGCTGTTGAGCCCTTTAGCTTATGTTACCACGTTAACGTTACAGATATATTTTTGAACACAAGTTTGCACTTGAACTACTAGTTCTAAACTGATTTTCCTAGTTTGGAAGAGGTCTTTCCTGTACCATTTTTCGATTTAGTGACTTCATCTACGTACGACCTTTTTTAACTGTTTTGTCATATTTTCGCTTCGCACCCCTCATCCTCTCATATTCGATTATTTGACCGCTTTGTCAGTATTAATTACTTTTTACATTACTGCCAATTGTTCCATTGAGCAGTAAGTGATTTACAAAAACATACACAATAAGTAACAAATTAGTCAGTAAGTAAATAAAACGTAGATAATTGACGAAGAAATCCTCCAAGCCCATCTAGTAGCAGAGACAGACAGATGTCACACAGAGTATCACATACAAGCAGAAGAGCAGGATAAAAAAAGAGATAGTTACCAATCATCTAGAAATTGACCCCGTTTTTGCGCGGTACGTTTGAAACTGTGACAACTTCTCCTAATGAAGTGTCTTCTAGGGAGATCGACGAAAGCCATCGGGGACAGCAAGGGCTGGTGGAAGTCAATTGATACGATAGTAAGAGAGAGAGAGAGAGAGAGAGAGAGAGAGAGAGAGAGAGAGAGAGAGA
>NW_026272114.1:0-1885 GCF_000697945.3 Frankliniella occidentalis | reverse complement strand
ATTTGTAATTATTTAAATAAAAGATAGCTGACCTGCAATAAGACTCCTGCCGCCGCCACTGGGTTCCCTATTTGGCTGTGGCTACTTGGCCTTCCCCCCAAATAATTTCAGTTTCGCCCCTTTTCGGCCGCAAATTAATTTCCTCCCATCCCATACTATCGTAGCGCAATAATGGAGCCCAAAAGCCATCGGCAATTAATTTGAGCTCACTCGACGCTCACTCTGGGTGCAATCCGTGCTGAACTAATCGCTCTCAGAATGCTGCGGGGCGGGGCGGGGCCGCGATGTGACCGGTGACTGCCGCCACGGCGCGCCACGGCCGAGCCCCGATCCATGCAGATGGAGGAAAAGGGGCGGGGACGGCCGGGGTCCGTCGTGACTCATAAATCCCACCGTACCCAATAATTACCGCGAAAATGTTGAAACTGAGGCGCGTGATGTATGGACGACAGTCCGTCTCCTCGGCGGGCGCTCCAGTGCTTACAGTGTAGCCTACGTTGGCGCGCTATGTGTACTCCGGTAGGTACGGACGCCGACGCGACGACCCCTCCCCCCCCCCCTCCTCTCTTCCGACGACTTCCACCCACACGGCCGTTTATGACCATCATCTGATTCGGGAGAATGATTCTCCCTCTGGCGCGTGGCGCTTTGCTGGCGCTCTGCTCCTGCTGGGGCCGCGCCGCCGCCGCCGCCGCCGCGCTATCTCCGCACCATCTCGCCCATATCGCCGCCGGGCCGGGCCGTCGCGAGGCGTCTCGAAATTAGAATACAATGAGCAGAAGGCAGCAGGGCTCGGCGCGAAGCGAAGGCCTCCTCCGGCCCGACGTACTGCCATATCGCCTCACGCGTCGCTAGTAAAGCGATATGAGGGGAGAGAGAGGGGGAAGGACCAAGTCCCACCACCCTGCCGCCGCTGCCTCGCTCTATGCGTGTGCCAAACCGAGATGTACGAAATGGTCACGTCATATTGATGTGCCTTTCTTCGGAGACTGGCAAACGACTGAAATTTTCGGTCGTTTTCGCGTCCACGTAGTTTTCTGTGTCACTCGTATTGTAACACGGCCTGCCGCACGTTCGCTTATTCTCTCGGCCGGCATGCCGATGCGCGTGCGCTCGCGCAGGTGTAACCGCCGCGTCGTCCTCCACCACGGTGGCGATGACGACGCCGGGCTGAAGACTGGTCGGTTGTTCGCACCTGTTGAGAGTCCTGCAGACTCCTACCACTACTACCAGTATTCCTCACGCAGCGCTCCGCGATTAATCTTTCGATCAGCTTTGATGAGCTAATTACACGCCTGTCACCCCTTCCCCTTCCCCTCCCCCCGCCCACTCGCGCGCCGTGCGGTACACTTCTCGCGGGAGCACACACAGCAGGCGCCTCGCGACAAATTACTCTCCAATAAATAACGGACATTTCTTGATCGTCGCGAGACGTACCTAAAAGTGCATTTTACAAGAAATTACAATTAACTCTATGAATAGTGACAGATTTGATTCTCATGCTGGACATTTAAAAAAAAATTCCAGTAACAGGACACAAATTTGTCGAGTACCTAGGTCTAGTACAATGGTCAGAAAAAAAATCCCTTTCACGTAGAGTGGACCCTTGAATCAAAGTGCACCACTTTCTAGGGCTGCGGAAAGGTTCAAGGTCTCGAGCAGGGGGGACATTTGGTCGGTGACGGTCAGTACGTTCGCTGTTATTATGTCTTCACGGTATCGGTGCAGCGGGCTGCGGGGCGGCGGCGGCCGGCGGCGGGAGGGCGGACCTCTTGACCTAAAGGTTACTGCTGACGTATGGAGCTGGAGGTGGCGTCGCCGTCGCCGCGCTGCTGACGAGGAGACTCTCCACCGAGTGAATTCTGATTGCAGGAGACGCCCCCCC
>NW_026272113.1:0-1045 GCF_000697945.3 Frankliniella occidentalis | reverse complement strand
GGGGGGGGGGAGGAGGCTGGGGTGCAAATCCAACACGGCTGCTGCTGTCGTCGCACGGGTCCCATATGGGGTGCAGGGACGCCCAACGCCCACCTGAGGCCGCGGGGCGACCGGGGCCTTGCGGCATCACGGGGACTGACGGGGACACGGCGTGTCACGTGGCGTGTGAGGTCGTGTGAGGTCCGCCACCAGCGGGTGGGCACGTGTAGGGTGTCGGGTCCCCCGGGCCGGGTCAGAGCCGGTCAGACCGCACCCATTCATTCTTCCCCAGGATACTACGGCCCGGGCGCAGACCAGACCAGACGCCCCCGCAAATGTGTTCCCGCTACGCCACAAGCCCTGCCGATGCTGCAGCCGCACGGCCCGCCGCGGCTTCCACGCCGAGATTCGAACCACGTTCCCGACGAGCGCGCGCGCGGTCGGGGGCTTGCGGGATGTGGGCTGGGGCTGCTGCTGGGCGCCCCATTGCAACGTGCCGGTTAACAAACGCTCCCGCCCGCTCCTCCGACCGCCACGCCACGCCGCCGCGCAGCTCCCGGAGCACATCTCGCTCCTCGGCAGAGAATCGACCGCGGCCCGCGCATATCTGATTAGGGCCGCCCGCCCTCGCCCCCGCCTCCTCTCCGCCTCCCTCCCGTCGCTATGACCTGCCCCTCCTGGATAGATGTCAGAGTCAGCAAACGAACCAGGAGGCCACGGGCTCGGCCACGGGCTCGGCCAGGGGGAGGGTATCGGAGGCGGTAGGCCGCGGCCGACTGCGAGCGAGGCCTCAGGCCCAGGCCTCACCTTCCCTCCCAGCAGGGCAACGGGCAGGCAGGCCCGGCAGCGACGGCAGCGTCTCATTGTCGGCATTCCTGATTAGACTCCCCTCTCCCTCCCCTGCCTCCATGGACCTTGTTTGCTTCCCGCTCTCCCGGACGATGTCCTACCCCCCACTCTCGCGCATCCCTTTCAAAGAGCGGGCAGCGATTGTAATGCGAGTTGGCGGCGTGCTGTCTCCTGCCATAATGCTTTTGTTACCCCCTCCCCTCCCCCCTCTCCATCC
>NW_026272112.1:0-1810 GCF_000697945.3 Frankliniella occidentalis | reverse complement strand
GAACGGCCACGAGTGAGTCAGTCAGGCAGGGAGGAAAGTGGCGGGGATGGGGTGTGGGGCGGTGTGGGGGTTCGCGCTGTGGGCTGCTATGGAGTCCGTCCCATCTCGGGGAAAAGCAGCATATGTTTTATCGTCACGTTCCCAGCATCTCACGGCCAGGACTTTCGAGACCGTGGCCGCGCACATCCCATCTGGGCCAGAACGACGACAAGCAGACCAGCGGCGGATTGTCGAACATCGTAGCGAGAACACAGTCCCGAGTTGTGCTCTCGGGCGAGACAGACTACGGGGGGTCCACTCCACCTCGGTCGCGGCCCGGGGGGGCGCAGCACGACCGCAGCACCGTGCCAGGGGGCCTGTTTACCAACAGATGGGCTACAGCATTGCACTGTACTCGCAGCCAGCTGCCAATTGAGGCGCCGATTTAACTCCTGCCACTAATGCCTCTGCCGGGACGGGATCCTGGTCCCTCCCCTCGCTCCCGCCGCGTGCACGCGCAAGCTCAGGGTGGCCGTCGTGCCCCCCGGGTCAGCCGCACCAGTGGGACAGACCCAGAAGTGTGCCGCCGTCGCGCCGGATGTCGTCCTGCTGGTCCTCCACGAGGACAATTGGCGTTCGGCCCAATTGGGCGCCGCTAGAGGCCGCGAGCAGGAGTGCCCCGCGCCACCACCGCGGCGCGTCGTAGGAGCGCGAGAGAGGGTATTCGCACCGGGCGGGCAGCAGACGGTGAAGTGTGCCGGACCAAGACCAGAATATACACCCTCGGCCGCTTTTGCTTAGATAAGCACGGCAGGCCGCACCTGTTGTGCGCCACCCGCGGCAAAACAACCTGGCCAGACACGCAAAGCTACCTTACCCGCTCACCACCAACAACACATTGTACCGGGGTGCGACCTTTCCATCGCGAAAGATTCAGCTTTGTCCCCCCCCCCCCAACATCATAAAGGAGCGAGGACGCTGCCTTTTCGTCCTTTTCTCCCTCCCGCGCCCGCTGGCCTTCCGCTGCACCCCTCTTTGACATTTGACAGTGGACGCGGGGCGAGGCAGGGAGCGGGGGAGGGCGGGGCGCGTGGCGCACTGGGAGCGCGGCCCGCGGCGGCAGCGGGGAAGACCGAGCGCTACGTTGTAGTAGTACAGCGCAGACGGACGGCACGCGTCGCGCGCGGCATTTTTCGGGTCAGACAAACAAGATCACGAACTGGTCAAGGGGGGAAACACCCGCGGGACACAGACAACGGGCGGTGGCGGCGGCGGCTGACTCACCGCCGTGGGAGAGATAGTGCGGGAGGCGAATGAATGGGAGAGTAACATTCTGAAGATGCAGCAGCAGCGGCGGCGGCGGGCCGCCACGCAGGAGGGAGAGAGGGGGAGGGGGGCCCCCGGTCAGTCACCGTCGCCAGCCTCCTAGGCCCCCGCGACCCCGCCACGCCCCGCCCCGCCGGCAGCGGCGCGCCCGGCATCTCAAAGCCGGCCCGGACAGAGCGCAACCCGAGCGGCGCGGGGCCCCGCGGGGCGCGGTGGTGGCGGCGGCGCAGGTGTCGGAGGGGGCCCCCGTTGCACCGCTCTGCGCTGCACGCGTTCCGCTCACATCTCCATGGCCAACAAGGCGCACATCCGGGCCGGGCCGGCGGTGGTGGTGGTGGGCCGCAGAGCGGAGCCGGCCGGTCCGAGCCGGACAGCAGGGGGCCGCTCGATATCGGAGGCGACGCGTGGGCGCGAGGCAGGGCGCTAACGGGACGAAGGGGGACATCGCATCCCAGCCGAACTCAAGTGACACCGTATGTGGTGGTCCTGGCTTACCCCCCCCCCC
>NW_026272111.1:0-3342 GCF_000697945.3 Frankliniella occidentalis | reverse complement strand
CCCCCCCCCCCCCCCCCTCTCACCCGCCTCTTATCTCCATCGCATGGAATACATTAACGCTGCACAGCGAGTCCAAGGCGACGGGGCGCGCCGCGTTCGCCGTGCTCCACTTGAGAGCACATGCCACCGCTCCTCTGCTTAGATTCGCTCGCCCTATGGTCCGCACCGCTGGGCCGGGCCGCGCCGGTCCAGGCGGGGGCCTTCTTGTGGCGCCTCGCCTCACGTCACGTCGCTTTGCAGCAAAAACATCGCATCCCCGCGCGCGTCGAGGCGGGGAGCGGGAGCAGGACTTGCTAACAGCAGAGCGTGGCGGGGACGGCGAGTGGAGCGAAGCGAGCGAAGCACTTCAAGGGGCCAGGCCTGGGGCGGCGGATGTTTGCTCCCGTTCGACGCTCCGACTGCTTTGGATATTATTCTCCGTGAGCGGGGTCAGTGCGGCGAGCGGCCCGAGGTCGTGTGCCGGCGGGGCCGCGTGTGCGGCCTGCGCGGCGGGGCGAACGGCGAGAACGGGGCTAGCCGGGCGAGCACAGGTGCGGACGAGGGTCGTTTGCAGGATTATGCCCCGATAGCGCGGCTTTGTGCCGTGCGCTATGCGCCCTCTGCACCCTGGGCCCCACGCTCTGCACCCTGCGCCCTGCACCCTGGGCCCCGCGCCCAGCCGCCGACTGATTCCGAAGAACCCTCTCCTATACCTTCCGTATAGCTCCGTCCTTGTCGCACTCACAGGGCAGCGCTCCTTGAGGTCTCAACGGAATCAGTCTGCTGCGCCCTGAGTTCTGCACCCTGGGCCTTGCGCCCTGCACCTTGGGCCCCGCGCGCTGCGCCCTCTGCACCGTGCGCCATGCGCCCTGCACCCTGCACCCAGCGCCCTGCACCCTCCGCCCTCCGCCCTCTGCCCCTCGCGCCGGCACCTGATCGACCGGACAGTCTCGGCCCAGCCAGACGTAAGTGAGTCGAGTACTGCAGGGTCATCGGAGAGCTCCCGCGGGACCTCAGGTTCCCAGGAGTATTTCCCGCTAGCACCGCGTGTGCCAGTGTACTTTTCCGGGAGTTATACAAACGGCGTTCATGCAGAATGTAGGTCCGTCACGTCATTCGCCGAAGCAAACCTGTCAAGTTCAGCTTACGCAGTCCCATAGCGCCTGGTGGGTAGGCAACATTTCGCCAGCAGTGCTCGCGTGTACTGCGGGCTGGCCTACCCTATATCTGGCAGGCGCCAAGCTCCACCAATTTGCTAAATTAATTTGAAAAACACGGTTGCACTTTCTAGACGATCCATGGATGTAACCCCCTCAGCCTGGCTCCAACCCAACCCCCAAACGTGGCACCAATCACCCATCGGACCACTGCGTACTGTTTACTTGGCGCGTACCCTCGACTACATAATCCATCCAAAACGTCTACCATCCTGATTTTCTTTCCAACATGCGACGACTCTGCAGTTGCCGGTGGAACGGACGGACGGACGGACGGACGGACAGACAGACAGACAGACAGACAGACAGACAGACAGACAGACAGACAGACAGACAGACAGACAGACAGACAGACAGACAGAGGCAGGGTAGAGAGCGCGGGCTGGCGCGAGCGTCCTGGGTCGAGGTTGAGGGCCCGGCCCGCCACGGCCTACGCTTCCCTTCCCTACCAGCCTCCCATTGATCTGGGCCTGTCATCCCAGCGGGGCATGGCAAAGTGAGGGGCGGCGTGGCCCAGCGGCGTGGGGAGGGGAAGCTGGGAAGCTGCTCGCGCCGAGCTGCTGCTGCTGTTGGACCGCGGCCCGGGCCCACCGACGCACCGCGCACCGCTCCGCCCCTGCAGCGATAGCTGGCGCCTGCCCCCGGGCCCCAGGACTGTCCGCCTCCTCTCTTGGCCGACGTCCAGACCGTGTGGCTCCAGGGCGGGCCCCGCCGCGCCAAGGTCAACCCGTCAACCTCCTGGCGTGCTGGTCGGGGATAAGCTCGGCCTCGGCCCTGGCCGGCGGCGACGGGGAGGGGCGGGGCCTGGTCCAGCCAGCACCAGCAGGACGAAGGCTACTCCCGCCTAGGCGCGGCACGTACTGCACAAGGCTCATTGAGTATCTGGGCCATGGGGACGAGGGCGGGCGGGAAGGCGAAGGGCACCCTTTCACCAAGGGCTTTTCCCCTCTCCCTGGTGGCGGTGGCGAGGGGGTCATCCAAAGGGGCACTGTCCTATAACAATAAATTTTCGATCTTTGGCAGACTTTTACCCGCACTAAGAGCGGCGTGACCACAACGTTGTCACGCTTTGTTCCGCAACCTCTAGGATGCAGTACCGCACTGAACGGACTGAATGTGTAAAATGAGGTTTCAAATGCAATTGCGATACCGCGATAAAAACGGGAGCTAGATTCCTCGCAGTACAGAGCTGCTGAATCGGTGCTCGAGCTCGACTGCAGTTCTTTTTTTGAGTTTACACCCCAGGCGCCCTTGTGCAGGCGGCACACCGCTGGCGAGCGCCTGCGGGGTCGGGGTGGGCCGTGCCGCCCGACTCGCCTGCATTGCGGGGCTGCCTACCCTCCGTATCGCAGGCGCTGAGCGCGCCGAGCGATCCTGGGCGGGCAGCCAGTGGTCACGCCGTACGCTGCGTACGCATCCACGTGCCACTGAGTGACAACAACTACCCAACCCACCCCACGCCCCACGCGGTAGGATTACCAGAATTCCGCGCCAATGATGTTGCCAGCTACAACGAGGCGTATGGCGAGGCGAATGGAACACGCTTCGTACAATAATTCATGTATCACATATTGTGAATAAATAGATGTAGGTATTACGGAAATTTTCACGTTTCGTAAAATTACAATTCAAAATTAGTTTTTTTTTTAAAAACGAGCTCTCTATGTGTCGACTTGGATTTAATCGACGAACAAGATTGGGGTATTATCAAATTTTGCAAATATTAATTACAAAATATATCGTCGATTTACGAGGATATTTTTCAGTGACAAATCTTTGAATTACCTTTTCTGTTTGTTGGATTTTACATTAATATTTGCTCTTCGAATTTACGACCTTTACACGGCTGCGGCGGAATAACGTGGAACGACAATAATTGGGGATGCGTGCACCGTGCACAGCCGCACCGACACGCCAGCTCCCCATCGATTGGGACGAGTTATCGGCATTGTGTCGTCAAGGGCAGGGCATGGCACGGCACGGCGGGGCGGCACGACAGGGCAGGGCTGCCCCGCGGCGGGCGCACAAACGAATTAGCGCCGCGGAGTCAGCTCACTTAGCACTTAGCAAATACAAGAGCAAGGGGAGGAAGGAGGAGGGGGGGGCAGAGGGTGAAGAGCGTGAGAGAAAGAGCAATGCGGAACAG
>NW_026272110.1:0-1198 GCF_000697945.3 Frankliniella occidentalis | reverse complement strand
CTCTCTCTCTCTCTCTCTCTCTCTCTCTCTCTCTCTCTCTTTGTGCCCCCCTTCGTCTGTGTCGTCTGCTTTAAACGACGCCGCCGGGCTGTTAGTTTTGTCATAATCGCTCGCGAGGGACGTCCACATGTGTGTGTCGCGCGTGTGAATGCCGCTATCTCGACCGCCTCACGGCCCATCGCCACAACCACACACACACACACACACACACTGCCCAATCAATTTAATTTGTAGAGCAGACGAATAATGGAGCCGCAAAGTCCGCACCGCAACACACCCGCACTGGGGGAGCACGGTAAAAAAGTGCTTGAAAACGATCATTTTTGCTCGGATTCCAATACCTTTACCGTTGCTTCTCACGTCCAACGTCACCAAAATACACTTTGTGCCGCTGTCGTGTTTCTTTTGTTTTGTAATGTGCGCTGGTTTTGGCGCGCGGCTGTGCGGGCGCGTCGCCCGTGACGGGGTGCTTCCCTTGGCTATACGGCAGAAGAAGGCTTTTGTGCCGGACGGATGCCCGGACAGACTCAAGTCCTCTCTCGCCCCTTCTCGCGCTCCTACATCCCTCTCACTCTTTCTTATCGTGAACCCTCGTCGCTCCCTCCACGACGACGGCCGTCGTCTTGGCCGTCACAGTCGCGACCCCCAAAATATTGTTCTTGCTAACAGAGCGTGGGTCGGCGCGGGTGAGCTGCATGGCCCCCGCTAGAGAAAGCGAGCGACGCTGCCCCATCCTCACAACTCCGGGACACCCCGAGGGCGTATAGATAGAGTCCCCCCCCCCTCGCTCTCTCTCTGTAAATCGAGAGCGCGTCGTTATGAAGGCTCTTGAAGGGAATGAAACCAGCACGCCTGGCAGCTCTCCTAGCACCACCGCCCCTCCCCCTCATGGCTTCCCTTTCGCTCTTGCTTGCTTTACACTTAGTGCCGCAACATTCTTAAACCGTAAAAAAATGTAAATGGAAAGGGCCGACGACTCGCGCTGGCGGACGGCCCGAGCCCAGCCCAGCCAGGGCGACGGAGAAAATTCAAAACATGATCGTGAGGATCGCCGAGGCGCGCACCAGGCCAAAAAGAAAAGTGAGAGAGAGAAAGAGAGTGAGAGAGAGAGGGGGGGGATGACGAGTGAGAGGTGTCACGGCTCTGCGTGTGAGTGAAGGCTGCGATGGTAAAGGAGCGCCCAGGCCGCCCCACCCCG
>NW_026272109.1:0-3799 GCF_000697945.3 Frankliniella occidentalis | reverse complement strand
TCTTCGAAGCAATTGCATGTTTGGTTGGGGATGGAAACAACGCATATTGGGAAGCAGCTTCAGTTATCAGCAGAGTCGTTTATGGCCAATGGTCAACCTTGAGAGAGGTTTTGGATGCATGCGCGAGGAGGACATTTAGTAACGCCGATGACTTCATGCATTACTTCAATGGAGAGATGCGAAGGAAGGCTCTATGGGTAAGTAATGTTTCGTGCTATTTTGGGCAACGCCCCTAGTGTTTTTGACGATGAATTGTCCTTGTGAACACAATGCGTTTTGTTGGTGTAGCTCCGCAGACTGGTCTGCTACCAGTCAGTACTGCGAAGCATGGAGCAGGGGACAGGTGATATGCAAAGTGCCATCGAACACTGCCTGTCAATGCTGCAGCCTAAAGCCGCAGCTACAGATCGTGAGGTCCAAATGCTAGCAGAATTGCTGAAAAGGACATTGTACATCCTACAGGTGAATTGTGTAACTTACATCGTCACCGGAATCAAGGAGGACCCGATTGCTTTACTGAAACATGTTTCAGATTGATCGCTGGAGGACAATGACCGTGTGCGAGGAGTTCGAGGATTCACCTCCTGCTGTTGGCACAGTATGGTCCATACGAGGATGGGAGATTGACTTACGCAGCAGTAAGAAGACCTGTCGACGAACGAACAACAGTTCATAGGCAGGCAAATAAGACTGAAAGTAGGAATGTATGTAGCTTGAAAGTAATGTGTGGTCAACCACCACACGCAAATGACCGATCCGCAGTATGCGACTACCGATTCCATGTACATTTCAGGATCCACGAGAAACATAGACTATAGGTGATGGTGAATTTCAAGGAACGGTGTTCAGAACAGTTAACAGTGAGGGCTCAGGTGTATTCGCCTGTCTGGAATTCTGCACTTCAGCAGATTGTCATAAGGTCATCACGGAACGCATCCTGAAGAACTTGCGAGGTTTGTGGCGGAATGGCAATGTAATGCTGGGCACCAGTAGCAGGAGATATGACACGATAAGGCTGATGGGGAGGACATTCAGTACGTGGCATGAGTTCACTATAATTTTCACTGCACAGAGGTGACTGAGGGACCAAGTAAGTGTTTAGTACCGCAGTATGAGTTTCTACAGAAAGATACACTTCTTACGCTACACGGATAATCCTGTTGCAGATCCGATTGAGTGTGGTCCTGTGGGCTGCATTACACTGGGACGAGTTTGGTTGCACGACGTACAATGACAGTACTGGAGTTGCATATGATGATGCGTGGGACTACGTGGATCGCATGAGTCGTCGCAGTACAATGGCAGGACAGGCTGCAGTATCACATCCTTTTGCGCAATGTTTCGGAGACCAGTGGCTCCAGTCTTGCTGGATGTGTCCATTACGAGTACGTGACCAGTGCTGTACGCAACGGAGCCCCGTTCGTCGCATCTGAGGCAGGTGAACTCAGAATTGAGGAGAGACAAGTACCGTCAGAGTGTGAGGTAAGGAGATCCTGTCATTGTGAGTTAATTACAGCAAGGTTTCTAAGCGTGGCTAAAAGGTCATCCCTTTCATAATGCATTAAATAGTATGTAACGTTACTGCAATGTTTAATTTTTCCACGACGGTTATGATTGCAGACGAGTACACCGAGGCGAGCACGAACGGGCCCATCTGGACGTTTCGTGAGCAGTGAGTGTGAGTACCGTCCAATGAGGGCTACTGTAAGCTGCTTGTTTGAGGCACTTGTACAGTGTACTTCCGAAGAACAGAGGAAAGCAGTACGTAAAAAGCTCTTGAATGATATGAGGAAACGATGGCTTAGCAGGATCGAGAGCAGTTCGGAGAACAGTCTTAGATTCTCTGAAATTGTGTACATGAGAAGTAGATTAAGCACGGCAGCAAGAGCTTTTGAGACGTTCAAAATGTTCACCATATGGCTGTATTCCAAGCGAACCGATGAGGAACAGGTATTCTGAGTCGATCGTAACCTTGGACATGCACGTAGGTACCTCTAAATGACATGTGATTTTGTTTCAGATGAGAATAAACGTAACGTTGCGTGTACTGCTCAACTGGAGTGTGACCGATGGCAGTGATGGTTACGTTGGTGAACAGTTGTGTAACGGTGCAGTGACGCGCTCCCCTCAGGAATATGCAAACCATATGCTACAGCACAGAACCGAGCAGCCAGGGATGGTAGAAATGGACGTATTCGCTTCATTGTTCAAGGTAAGATTAGCAGTTTTTGACCATGCCACAGGCATTGCGGACAGCAGTGATCCTGTTGACACTGCCATAAGTATGCACCTGGAAAGAACGACGTGGCCTCTACATGTGCTATTACGAACTGCACATGCACCTCGTGTGCAAGGGCAACAGCTGCATATCCAATACGATTACGTTACTGCGCCTCTGTGCGACGGGCTTCCGCTACCAGGGACAGGTGGTGCCACGGTTCACAGGATTATAACACCCAGATCGGGAGAGCTGCGCGGAAACAGAAAGGTAAACCATTTGTGAAGTCACTTTGAGAAAGTACGTACCTTCCCTGACAGTGTGTAAACCGTGTATGGGAATTTTCTTAACAGCAAAGGGGCGCAAGGAAGAATACTGAAGGAGGAAAGAGTGGAAAGAGTCTCAGTAGAAATGCAAGTGTGCGGTCTAAGGGGAAGCAGCAACAGAAGACTCCTATGAAGAGTAAGGATAAAACTGGGGGGAAAAGACTCGCTCAGAAAAGTCCCGGTTCTGAAGTGAAGCCCGCAAGGGGCCAAGGCGTGCCGCGGGCCAGCTTACTGACGTGCAGACTGAAGAGTCAGAGGTACGATGACCACATACAGTGTCACATGGGTGTGAGTAATGTAAGCAGCTTCTTAAAACATCCACGTATTCTTATGATTGCAGTGGGTAGATGTGACTACTGCAGTGGGAAGCGAGGTCAAGACAGACATGAAACAGAAGCAGACTTTCCTGAGCGTAGTGAGGACATCGGTGGGAAAGGCGGTTGGTGTCCAGTCGTGGTGGAGAAGACGATGCCCTGAAAATGCATCTGACGCTCATCGGAGGTTACAGGTGGATGGCCTAGGCAGGTTGTGATTATAAAGGGTGCACCTCTTCATCCCCTGTGTCACATTTGCCAATACTGCTCATACATGTGTAGGTTCGTGTGTTGGACATCCGTAACAATTTGAACAATACACCCTACACGAAACTAAGGAGAGGAGAAAGTATCAGACTTGCGAACCCAATCGCTGAATCCACGCCGCGGGGCGTGAGCACAGCTGGTGCGGAGGTTACGATCTCGAACTCAGAGAACCCTTCTGGAGACATGCGCCCAACTTCAAAAGCTAGGAAGGAGACAGCTGGCGCTTACAAGCACAGACGATGGAAATGTTAATGGCATGAAAGTTAGTGTTAGATGCGTTCATGATTCAGCGTCAAGTGCGCAATTTATTTTGTTTCCTACTCGTTATATGAAACTGCAACGTTCTTTAACAGGATGACGAAGACACTGAAAATCCGAGAAGCAGACGTTCTGTGATGGTAAACGAAGAGGTAGTGGATGACGATTTAGAGTGTTCAGTAAGTTGTGTATGTAACTCCCCACATGTACGTCCCATTGCATGCAGCCACAATAAGCCTCTGACTTCTTTTACAGATTCTTGGAATGTCAGCAATGTCACAAGTTGATATGGAACCCGAAGTAAGTACAGAGTTTTCATGGGAGGTTGCTCTCATTCGGTGATTGTTGGTCAAAGATTGCGTGAGTGGGAAGGAAAACTGTTCTTTTTTGGTTGTTTTTTTTTGTGTCTGAATTTT
>NW_026272108.1:0-1542 GCF_000697945.3 Frankliniella occidentalis | reverse complement strand
TGCCCGCCGGTGCCCGCTCAAGCGCGTCCATGTTTCGACTTTCCCTTTCCAGTCTGACCCTGAAAGGTTGTAATTCTTTCGCGTCGAGAAAACTCTCGCGTCTTGTTTTGGGGCCCGTCCCGGTCGGCTTGACCCCGGGCCGCCCCCCGCAGACGGTCTTGGTCTTGGTGTTGCCCAGACGCTATCTCGGAGATAAATGGCGCGCGATTCAAAAGAGATTTTAAGACCCGATCTGTGTAATATTTAGAATCTACTTAAAATCCGGGAAAGGGTGAAAAATCACTTTAAAGATATGGTTTCTAAAGGCAAAAACTCTTTGCATTTCTGACTTGCTCCCTTAATTGTCCTGGGGCAAAACTGCTAACTGCGAATAAAAGAAATCCTCACGCCCTGCCTTACCAGAAGAAGCAGATTCCCATAGCACGGCATTACAGTTTACTTTCCTTTCGACAGAAGGGGAGATTACTCCATTTCAAATTAAACGCGCGCCTGAGCGGCGGGGGGAGGACTCGGGGAGGACTCCACGCGACGCAAGCGCGCTGCACCACATTATCCCATCCATATGCCATTCCGGCTTAATGCGGGGGGCCACACATCCGCCCCGCGCAGCGCCGAGCAGCGCATACATAACAAATTGCACTCCGCGCTGCAGCACGGGCGGGGCGCGGCGGAGCAGCCGCCCCCAAACTTTAATACACATTAATGCCTCGTGAGCGGGGAGGGGGGGGGGGGAGAGGATCAAGAGGATGTGGGGAGGAGAGAGGGTGTTTCGGGAAGAAAGAGAGTTGCATCTAATCTAGGTCTAATTCCATTCCCTTCCGACTCGGCCCGACTTGCCCGACTTCACCTCAAGCCATCCGAGGGCGGTGCCTCACAGACTGAGTCTGAGGGCGGGGCGGGGCGGGGTGGGGTCGGGCAGGGTAAAAGGTACTACCGCAATCTGCGGCCATTAGAGCGGCGCGGGGGACAGGGCAAAGCACTCAGGACGCCGCCGCCAGCCCCTGACGGCACCGCGATAGCCCGCCGCGAGACGGCCGTTCGCCATCCGTCGAAAAATGCACTCCACGACTGGAAAAGGGGGGGGGGGGGGGCGGGGGGCTAAAGTTTAGGGATCGGTTGCGGTTCGGATGCAGAGCAGCGGGCTGCTATGGACTCTGTCATCGAAACGTCTGAGTTTTGGAGGAAAAAATCGGCGGGGGAGATATAATTCGTCTTAACTTTCCCTAATATTACTTATGACACGTTCTTTTGCGATAAAAAGTTCATCATGTTCAGAAAAGCGATAAATAAAATGTACAACAAAAAAAGAGTTATGTCAAATGGCAGGTCAATGAATCACAAACCCAGATTCAGTGTTAATCTGCTTCGAAAAAACGTCAGCGTGCCGCGTTGCCGCGTCCAAATATTTACGCTCGCCACGCGCGGGGGGCGGCGGGCGGAGCAGACTGGCCGTGACGGAGGACCGAGGTGCGGAGGGGACGCCGAACTCTGCAACATTGATTTCATGAACGCGTTTGCCGTGCTTGCGTTGAGTGAAAAAAA
>NW_026272107.1:0-1244 GCF_000697945.3 Frankliniella occidentalis | reverse complement strand
TGTCATCGTCGGGGAGGGAGGAGACGGCTAGGTCAAAGAGGAAGGAAGGCCGAGCAGCCGCCAAAGGCCGGCCCATCGCCATCCTCTGCGAGGCTGACCCGCCACGCCTGGGGCGCGTCACTCCGGTCATCAGCGTCCTCCGCCACCCCCTCGTGCCCCCGCCTCCACCGCCGCCCAGCCAGCCGAGCCAGGAGGCTGACATCCACATCGTGGCGCTACAGGAGGTGCGGTGGCCCGGCACCCGCACATCCGCGATGCGGACCTTACCCGACCGGGTCCCCGCCCACAAGCTGTTCTACAGTGGCAACCTGGACCCCGAACACCGGCTCAGTATGGCCTTCATGGTGAGGGCGGACCTCGTCTGAGCCGTCATTCTAGACGATAAGGATGAGCAGGACCGCGGCGTGCCTTCGGACGGCGACAGGCTGTCCGCCCTGTACCTCAGGGCCGCCCCCCACAACCTGTGCGTTCGGTTGCCGTGGCTACCCGCACAAATGTCGCCTTTCTGCGGGGGACAGGAGTCTCCGTGAGCGCGGTGCGCTTTGTCGCTAAAATCTCTCCTTACTGCAAGACACTTTCGTCGCCCTCAGAGAGAAGCAGAAAAAAGTCGCCCTGGTCAAAGCGACATTTTGTGCAAGCGCCCAGACCGGCTCTATTCTCACATTTCGGCCTTACAGTGTACCCGGTCAGAACCCGGCTAAGCTCGCCTGGCCTGGCCCGACCGATTGCAAACTCTACTTTGCGGCGGCAGCGCGCCAAATCATCTAGAATAGGTTTGCTGGTGGGGCTGGGCGGTACGCAGAGCTCTGCGGATTTCTACAAGTGAGAGCAGCAAAAATCAATGTTCTGTGGTCACCGGGGCACGTGAGGGATTTGGTAGTCACAGAATGTGACCAAAAGGATATTCGGCGAATTGCTGGCCTCAACAAAGCTGCCGCAAACCCAAGAGCGTCACGGAAGTGATCGATGGCGTACCGGTCCTGCCTCATTACAAGTGCCGGGCGGAACTGGTGCGCAGCCATCGGGACATCTTGCTGTCAATAATCACTTACACAAAGTTGGAGGTACGTTTTCTAGTGCAGTTCTGGAAGTTATGGGGGGGAGTTTTTTTTCTGTTTCGCGTGATTTAGAACGAAGCTTTAAAAGAGTTGGACTGCCAATTAGGTAAAAGGAAAGAAAAAGGTTAAAAATAAAAAGTTGTTACAGCAGATGAGCTTGTTTGGTGTGCAGTGATTGGCGATGAG
>NW_026272106.1:0-5004 GCF_000697945.3 Frankliniella occidentalis | reverse complement strand
CCATTGGAACAAGCATTGATGTCAGCAGAACAGGGGTTGATCTAAAATAAACAGATAAACACCAGTTAAAGATAGAACAAAGCAATTTTCAAAAATCAAACCAATGACAATTTTACTGCTACTTCAGTTGGGACCAGTGTAACCAGATCTGCACAAGCAGGTGAAGTTGTTGAGGCCTGGTTCATCCTTGCACATAGCCCTCTCTGGACAAGTATCGTTGCGGCAATCAGATTTCTCTTCTTGACAGTTGATGCCACTGTATCCTGTTTTGTAAAATAAAGCAGCATTTGATGAGACTCTTTCCAAATATTTTAACTACAAATCCATACATATAGGTAAGAAAACGTCATTACCTGGGGGACACTGGCAACGGTATCCTTGTGGCAGATCAATGCAACGTCCACTGTTGTGGCACGGTTGAGAAGCACACTCATCAATGTCAATCTCACAACGGCGTCCAGAGAAACCAGCTGGACAGTAGCACTGAACTCCATGGCCCATCGGTATGCACAATCCACCATGCTGACAAGCGTTCTCAGAGCACTGGATAGGTTCACATTCGTCCCTGCCGACTGCTCCAGGACCTGCAGTCTTCATGTTGGTGGGGCACTCCAGACAGGTCAGCTGGCCAGAAAGCGTCTGGTAGAAATCTCTTGGGCATGGAGCACAAGGAGCTAAACCAGTGTCAGAGTACTGCCCTGGGGAGCATTTGGCTGAAGAAGACAAGACAAACAATTAATAAAAGGGGGCATTTTTGAGATGGCTGAAAGATATGAAGTACTGATAGTTCCAGTGATTATTTTTTTTTAAAGGAGTATAATTAGCTTTGAAACCACCTGTAGGTGGCTCTGAGGTGTAGCTGTTGCGAGGACATTCCAAGCAAGGCACAAGACCAGTGGGAGAAAAAGTTCCGTAACCACAAACAGGAACACACTCGTTAATATCCTTTGAACCTGCAACAAACCATAAGTTTGTTAATACCAGACATCAAAGTTGTTGTTAGAAACAATGAAAATCAACTAATACCGACCTTCTTCTCGAGTGTATGTTCCAAGAGGACACCTGGTGCATTGTCCTTGACGATCTTGATTTTGGAAGAACCCTCGTGGGCAAGGTGTGCAGGTCTTTTGATTCACACCCGCAAAGGTTCCAGCAGGACAGTGCACTAAAAAAGAATTGGAAAAGAAAAATTATCAACTGAACCTAGGTAAATCTTTAATTTGTATTGCTTCAACATTGGCATTATAGGCACTTACAACAGTGAGGAACATCATTGGTATCCATATTAAGGACCTCTCCAACATTACAAGTGAATCCGCGGTTGATGGAAGATTTCGAAGCACGAAGTGGAGGACACTGATTGCCTATTGCTGACACATTCAACAGAGGTTCCAAGACAGCACTGGCATAAGGAACGGACAGGTCGAAAATCAAATTGAGAGTAGAACCACAGAGGTCATAAAGCTGTGGCTGTTTGACAGCTGGTACAATCACCAGAATAAAGTCCATCTGTAAATAAAAGAATATAAATATTAGAATGAAGTAAATTGATCAGAAATTTAAATTAGCACATAAGCAGAACACACAAATCTATTAAATAATGACCTGGACAAAGTTTTCTTGCACCAAGGATGGTTTTGCTTCAACAAATGAAACATTCATGTTCACGTTTACAGCTGAACATCTCTGAGTAAGGATGTCATTAAGGGATTTGTAATACTGTGACATGAGGTCTGAATACTGGGGCAGGCATGATTGTGAAACAGCTCCATTAGCCCGGTATGTGACAGTGGCTACTACATGATAATCGGCTTGTTGAGTGTCTGCAAGGAAGTCATTTTACAATTAACCACAAAAATTCTTTCAGGAACAGGGAACAGACAAATTTCATAAACAAACATCAAGTCAATCAAGTAGAGCCCTGTGACTAACCTTCAGACACGCAGTCAGGTACCATGTTGTTTGGCACCCATGGACTCTTCTCTTCACAGCTGAATGTTTTGACAGGCTCACCATCAGTAAATCTGCAAAACAATTACATAGTAATTTTTGTTTCATTCAAATTAGCAAAAATTAAAGTAGTATAATTTTAGAAGTAGGAGGTGGCCTGAAAAAGACAATATCTCACCTAAAGCCAGGTTTGCAGGTTGCAATACACTGCAAGCCTCTTTCTCCAGGTAAACAGTTGAGTGCTCCATTGGTAGGTGGTTGAAGTTCCCAGTCCACACATGGAGTGGCCTGGACAGACACTTGGAAGTGGCACGAAGCCTGATTTCCACTCTTATCTGAAGCCACCACAGTCACATTCTCAAATCCACCGATGGGAATCACAGCACGATCGGGTACGAAAACCACTTTGACATCGCCTGACTCATCGGACACGTTAACGCGGCGGCGAGTCTCATTGAAGTTGACCACATAGCTGTCCTGGCGATCCACCAGCTCAAGGACGTAGCTCTGAGGACAGCTGAGACGAGGTGGTGTGTCATCTGCAAAGAAGGGGGAAAAAAATCATGAGGCAAGGGTTGATGGTATACTACACTTTGATTGAATATACTGTACTAAACTGATGATATAATGTACCTGGCACAGTAATGTTGATCTCACAAATAGCAGCATTTCCATCATAATCAAAGGCAATATATTTAATTGACACGTCCTCAAAGACGGTGATTGGGGTTGGGGTCTTGAAGCTAGGTGGCTTGACCTCAAGACGTGCAATGCTTCCACTGTTGTCAACCGCTACAGGTTCAGTAAAGTTTACTGGTAGCAAACCTCCATTAGGTCCCTTTTGCACAACAATCGGCTGTTGTGGGCAGTTTTGGAAGACAGGTGGTTCATAATTGTCTAGAAAAAAAAATATTATGAACAATGTAGTTTGCTAAATATATATCAGTTAAAATTTTTTAACAAAATTACAAATACTGACCAACACAAGGAGAGTATCCGTAGTCATAACCCAACAAAGGCTCAGATTTTGGTTCTTCACAACCCATCAGTTCAAACTTGAGACAAGCATTGTCCATGTAGCTCACAATTCCCAAAATTACAAAACGAGCTTGAACATATTTGGGTAAAGTAATCATTGCTAATTCACCATAATTTCCAGGGTCTCTCATAGTCAAGTTAAAGTAAGGGAAATACACAACATAGTTCTCATTTTCAGCTTGTTTATAGAAGAAACAAATTTCTGTAGGTCGACCAACAACGTCATTGGTGACTACTCCCTTGACAAGAATGGCCTAAGAACAGATACATCAAAAGAATATTATACAGCTCTATCACATGTAACTTATAATAAATTAACTTGAGGAAATTTTAAAGTATGCTACCTTGACACGGAAAACTTGACCAAGATCCACACTGACATATGTGAATGCTTCCTGCTTTCCACACCACCCAGTAACAGAGTTCAGGCGAATGTTACGTGCTTCATAGTTGGGCCTTTCTGAGGTAGCATTTATTGCCGAGTCAGGAATGCGTCCGGAGGCAAGGCCAAGAGGCTTGACAACTTTGCACTCAGGCTCTCGAACACAGCTGATAGGACGCTGGTTGATGAGGATGTAGTCGGGCTTGTTGCAGCCAAACTCAACCTCAGAGCCCTGCTCATAGCTGCGAGAAACCTGGAAGCCGTCTGTTGGCCTGCCGGGGTCCTCACACACTGGACCTTCACATTTTAGGTCACCAAAGTCCCACACGCCATTAGCTTGACACCTAAAAAAAGAGCCAGAAAATTTGAGAAGGTGAACTCAGACAGAACACAATAATAATTATGCCAAATAAATTGTAAATGTAATTATTTTTACCTGACAACATTGTCATTTTTGCTTGTTTGACCAGCTAGCTTGAATGTATCTTGACATCCAAAGAAGAATGATGATTGGTATTTGGTATCCGTGTATTTGCCATATTCAGCTCCCGGTGTGGGCAGAGGTGTGCCACAATCCATTCTTGGGCAGGATGGAGGAACACCAGACAGCCAGTAATCAGGGAAGCCCTATTATCAAATCAAATGAGTAAATAGTTTGAAACAGGGCAGAGAAAAAATGAAAATCCTGAACAACCATACATACTACATACAGGTTTAGGGTCATAAACACATTGACGGAATCCTGATGAGGCAGTGCGTCGCAGAGTTCGGCCTACACTACCACAGTTGAGTGTCACATTTTCTTTGAAAGGTACAAGGACACTGCCCTGGTCTGTTCGCAGTACAGATAATCCCTCATTTCTGTCATCAGGTAGAGAAACACACTTGGCATCTGCAGAAAAAATGTAAATTGAATGAGGACTTTTCATCAAGAGTATTACGTCAAAGGACCAACTTATACAAAGAAGGAAGCTCACATTGACACTGTGGAACAGAGCCATTCCAAACTCCTCCAGATGTACACAGCAAAGAAGCAGGGCCACTCATGACATAGCCAAAGTTACATTGGAAGCTCACAAGGTCTCCAAAGTGGTACATTTCCTGGAATACAGAAAACAAAAGGTTATTTTTATTTCAAACAATGTATAGACAGTAAACTATTTCCAATTCAGAAAAGGTTATTTTATCACTCACTTTAGTAGAAAGGATTACACCATTCTCAGGTGCTTCAAGGGATGGGCACATGATGGGAAAACAAGTCTTGTTGCGCTGGTAGGTGTCTCCATCTCGTTCGCCAGATTCAGCAGAGTGAACAGCAAATCCAGCAGTTCCCTTTCGGGTGAAGAGCTCATAGCCCACATTACAGACACACGAGAAACTGCCAGGGCTAGGGAATTAAAATTTTTATTTTAAAAAAGGAAAATTGAAATTAAGTAGTTTAATTAAACCAGCAAATGTTGAAGCAAGGGTAGAAAAATGGAAAAAATATTACCTGTTAATACATTTTTGGTCACATCCACCATTGTCAACAGCACACTCATTAATATCAGCACACTCAAGGCGAGTGCATCCCATAACTTCAATGCGGAGACAGGGAGCATTGACATAATCTTGAATACGGAAACGTAAGTACT
>NW_026272105.1:0-2774 GCF_000697945.3 Frankliniella occidentalis | reverse complement strand
TCTCTCTCTCTCTCTCTCTCTCTCTCTCTCTCTCTCTCTTGCACTGCTGGCTGCTGGGGCATTATGGCGTGTGCGCGCAGGATTTTCTCTCTTTTATTTTTTGGTCACGTCCCGGCGTTGGCGGCCTCGCGGGCGTGGGTGAGGTGTGTTGTGTGGGATGGGGATGGTATGTGTGTGTAGTTTGAATCCCTCGCAGCAACAACGAATTGCTGCACTAATCCGGGCTCAGTGCCGCTGCCGACACGCGCTGAGTGGGAGAGAGAGAAAGAGAGAGGGTAGGGGTCAGAGAAAGAATGAATAAGTGAATGTGAGTGAGTTACAACGCAAGCAACGAGCTTATTTTTCCTATTTTAGTTTTAAACGTTGCTTCCGTTTAATTTGCATACCACGTGTTTGTAATACGTCCTGTGTCCTGTGTTACTTTTCCGTATGTTTAATGTGACTGTTAGGAACTAAAATTGTATCTGGACCAGACGATAAGGAAAATGTGCGTCACATTACGCCGTTAAGTGTATACCATTACATACTCAGTGCGATATTCGGAAACAATAACTTGTCTTGTTTGCCTGCAAGATATTTTTGAACGTGTCGGGGTTCACACAGGCGCGTCCTGCTGCGCTGCATGCAGGCCCCGACGCTCCGTCCACCTTCGCGGTCAGCAGTCGCGGTTGCGGTCTGTCTCGTGCTGATTGCGACGCGATCGAACCCTCCCCACGCCGAGCCACCAACACCCGGCCACACACACCACACTAAATGGAAGTGACAAACACACGGCATCCATCTATCCATCCACCTGGTCTGGTGTACATTTATAATCATCCCCCCGAGCCCGTGCAGACTGTGGCGTACGCTGCACGCAGCGGCCACCGCGATGCCCACTCTCAGCCGGGAGCCCCTGCGGACCGCAGCGTAGGCCACCTGCCGCACTCGGATGCTGTCGCACTGCCTACTGGCCAGGCGCTCGACATCGCCGTCCAGGTCTCCTCCATTTTTCCCACATCCGCCTCTGAGGCACGACTATATATATACCTATCCGCCCGTGCACATGGCGTCGACCACGTCCGTGGCCTTTTTTGCCGTAAAAGTGTTGACCTCCGGGGGGTTGGGGGAGAACGAGTTACGGCAGTTTGGGGCCGCCCGTCTTTGACACCATTCTTACCTCCTCTTGCTCCTCTGCTTCGTCTCCAGCCGCCTGCTCGACGTCTTCCTCCCCATCCCCTTCCCTGGCACCCTTTCCTCCCCCATTCTGGCGCGAAAAGTGTCGGATCCGACGCGTATACCGTGAAAACTTGTTGAGCGGATGACGTAGAAAGTTGGAGACTTTTTTCTTCGTTCCTCGTTCCCCTGCAGGCACTATACCAGTGTTATATAGCAGCCCCCCCCCCTCTCTCTCTCTCTCTCTCTCTCTCTCTTTCCGCCACACTTCTGCCCGCCGCAACCACAGAGGGTTTCCCAGGTGTTGTACACTTGCATCCTCCTGCCTTCGTGTTCTTCCCCTCGAGCCGAGCTTGCCACCTGAAGATGACAAACCCCGTGCAATTTGTCCTGGTGCCCGAGGCCTCGCGTGTGACCTCCATATCCCCCTCCCTCTAATCCCCGAGGACGCCTGACCCTTTTCGCACACACACTCTCGAGGCAACTCCAGGTCAGCGTCACGACAACCTTCAAGGCACCGAATAGAAACGAGCACCAATGTCGCACATCAGGAGCCAGTTGGGTTTGAAGGAAGATGGTTTTTGTTCGCTCTTTTCGAAAACATATTTAAAAATATTAGACCTTCCCATCGCTGAGTTCTGGTTCAGCTTCTGGGTTTATTTTTTCGCGCGACCGTGACGCTGGCAGCTGGAGGCCGTAGGCGCAGAGGCCGTGGACGAGCACGGCCGAGTGTGGGCTCCTGCCCCCGTGCTCGTGAATAGAGAACACCATTCATGTTGTGGCCCACACTCTCTGCTCGCATCGGATTTGCTTTCACTCAAATGCGGGTCCTGTCTGTGTGTGGACTGTTTATTCGCATACATATTATTCAGATGTATGCTTCATCTTTTTACTCTATTTGAGTGGGTATTATCAAAGCCGCGAGCCGATTTTGCTGGGTCGCAGAGGCCCGCGCAAGTGGTGATGGTAGGACCGGTGGCTTTGACTCAAAAGACCTCCAAGACAAAACGGTCTGAACAGAGCTGCACTACTGTCCCGGCAGAACCCATTCTCAAAGCTCGGCGCAGAGCAACCGTACCGTTTGTCAGGGCCACGACACAACAGTGTTGCGGGTTTGCATGCCCTACCCTGTAAATCTGGGGTGTCCAGCAGCTGTGCGACTAATGTATTGGACACCCCTTGCTCTGGGCCCCTCTGCAGGAAAAGGGTGCCAAAACTTGAGGTATCTACAAAAGTGCGACTTAAGTCGCACAGAAACCTGGGCCTGGGCCGTGCGACCCGTGCGACTCAAGTTGCACAGCTGCCAGCACCTTAGATTTCCAGTTTAGGGGGCGTGGCACTTTACGGGTGGAGCAAGTGAGCAAACCCTGACACACGGCGCAGTCTGTACGTTTCCCGGACGTACCTCGCGGCACCAAAGACGCCGCCAGCCGCCAGAGCATTTCAATTTACCCACAACCTCAGTGCAAGAGGCTCTGAAAGGAAAGGCCGGACTCCGCGGCGCGCCACCCCACACCGGCCGGACGAGACCGTGGGGCCGGCGAGACATCTCTATAGGCCTGCTGTACAAGAGAGGTTGGAGATTATTCGTTGCCCCACTTCCACCGGCGGGGGGGGGG
>NW_026272104.1:0-1659 GCF_000697945.3 Frankliniella occidentalis | reverse complement strand
GCCCCGCCTGCCCCGCCTGCCCCGCCTGCCCCGCCTCGGTCTGCCGCTGCCGCGCGGGACTGCCTACCCGCCCGGCGCCTGGAGGGTAGGCCCGCCCGCCGGACCCGCCTCTCTTGCGGTACTGCCTACACGCTCGCCCGCGGGGGCTTGAGGCGCGCGCTTCTCGTTGTGGCGGAGAGGGAAGGAGGGAGCGCGCTCGCGCGCCCCCGCGAGAGAGAGAGAGATAATTGATAATTGAGAGCGAGAGAGAGAGAGAGAGGGAGAGAGAGAGAGATTTGCGCGCTGGCCACTCCCGTGCAAGCGCATATATGCATTCGGTGCGTATGATTTTTTTTCCACGCCTGCAAATTATTAAGCACTGGGTCATCCCAGAAAAAGTTCACAAAATTTTAAAATGGAAAAAAAAAAAGTCATACAAACGGAGGTTGGGGGGAGTGTCGTCTGCGAACTCTCTGACTCGAGGGACACTTCCGGGACTAAGTAGTCGCCCCGCTACGCTACGCTCCTCTGGGGTGCTTCCCGCTCGCTCTCCCCTCTCCCCCTCTCTCCATCTCCCCCTCCCTCTGTCCAACCTCTCTCGCTGTCCTGGCCCGCTGACCACCCGCGCGGCGCTGGGTCCTCTCGCGGGCCTTGCGGCTAGCCCTGCGGGCAGCTCCTGCGCCGGGGGGGGGGGGGGGGGGGGGGGGGGGGGCGGGGGGAGCCCTCCAGGACTGGCTCACACAGGCGGATATCGCTCGAGGGGTGATTAATGGTCGCGCTGAGAGGAGAGGGTGGCGCCCGCCCAGCCGGCCCAGCCCAGCGGAGGATGCCAACCACCTGTATTGTTGTGGCGGAGAATCAAAATGTTCTGTCATTCATCATCGGGAGGAAGGAAGGAAGGCTTTTGCAATAAAGCGCCGGGCTCTTTTGTTTTGTTTCGCCTATTTTTTGTTATTTCTTCTTTTCTCTGCGTTCCTTTGTAAATTGTTATCGTTTATATTCTTTACTTTTCCTAAAAGCTTGTCCCTCTTTCGAGCAGTTTTTCCTCTACTTTATTTTCCCAACGTTTGGTGTCCCTCGCATCCTCGACGATCTGCCTGGCGCAACACCTGAAGGATGGCGAGAAGGAAGCCCTCTCCCTGTCCGTCCCTTGCCCACTGTGTGTGTGTGTGTGTGTGTGTGTGTGTGGGGGAGGGGGAGTGGGAGTGGGAGTAGGGGTAAGGGGGAGGAGGGGGAGGGAGGAGTTTGCGATCCCTGTAGTCTATGGCTCGCGTGGTATCAAAGTAAAAGTAAAACAGACGGAAATAGAAGCCGGCGGCGCCCTCTCGCCCCTCTCTCTCAGTCTCAGTCGCCCACTCGCTCCTCCTCAGTGTCCGATTGACAGATATATGAAATGAGCGGAGATGGGTGGAGAGAGGAGGCGGTGGGGGGCTTTATGAGTCCCCCGTGGGTCCGGATGCGGACGGGCGCTCACAAATTTCAGATGAAGAGCAACTTTTTAGGGATTGCGAAAAGTAACAGTCAGAAGTGTGCAAATGATACAAACAAACCCCCGCCCTGAGCGTCTTTGGTGTGCGTGTCTGTCTGTCTGTCTGTCTCCTCCCTCGCTACAGCCTCCTTCCCTTCCGTGTAAACAGAAACACTTAACGCAGGCCGCGGTGCCCCGCCTACCCGTCCCGA
>NW_026272103.1:0-1735 GCF_000697945.3 Frankliniella occidentalis | reverse complement strand
CTGGAGTTTGTCGGGCCCGAGCAGCGGGTGCTGATCACCACCCTGGTCGGCATGTTCTACTCGGGCGGCAACGCCGTCATGGGCGCGCTGGCCTGGGCGTTGCGGGACTGGCGGTGGCTGCTGCGGGCCGTGTACGGCGGCGGCCTCGTCTTCGCCATCCCGCTGTGGTGAGTGCCCTCCCCTGGTGCGAACTTGTAAAGTACCGGGTGTTTCAGAGAAGACGCAGGTGCAAGCGGGTCTCTGCCCGTAAGGCGCCATAGCCCCTTGGGTAAGCAAACCCGCCCGCACCTGCGTCTTCTCTGAATCACCCGGTATACAGCCTGCCGCGCTGATCAGCCGGGCGGTCTCCGAGGCTCAAACTAAAGCGCAACCTTCCCGCCGCTCAGGTTCACCCCCGAGTCCGTGCGCTGGCTGGCGGCCGTCGGCCGCTTGGAGGAGGCGGACGCCGTCGTGGCCAGGGTGGCCGCCATCAACAGGGTGACCGTCAACGAGACACTGAGTGGCGTGGACGTCGAAGCGGAGTCGGCAGTGAGTGAAGTGAGGGCCTCCAGGCTACTTTCAATGCCAATAATACATAATGAAATTAGACATTAATATTGATATTTTGTGCAACACTATCCGTAACTGACTCTTTCGTCTTTCAGTGCCAATTTTTGTCATTACACCGAAGGGGGGCTGATGTTTCACTTTGTTCCTGTGCAGGACAGTAAGTCGACGGAGAGCGCCGGAACCTTGAAAACGCTCATCAGCGTCTTCAAATCCAGGACCCTTCTCCTGCGGTTCATCACTTGTGCCCTCTGCTGGTGAGTCCAAGGAACAAGCTACATAAGTAGTGCAATCACCAACAGCAGTCATCGCTGTAATGTTGTTGTGGTGCTGCCCAGGGTGCTTCAATTGTGTTGTGGTTGTTTCAGGCTGGCTAGCTGTTTCGTGTATTACGGCCTGTTGTTAAACACAGTGACGCTCTCCGGCGACCAGTACGTCAACTTTGCGCTGTCGGGCCTGGTGGAGATCCCGTCCAACCTGCTCTCCCTGTGGCTGCAGTACAACGCCGGCCGTCGCTGGTCCGTGGCCGGCACGCTGGTCGTGGCCGGGGTCTTCTGTCTCGCCATCCTGGGCGTCCCAGCGGGTGAGTGGACGACGTCGACGTCCCATGACAAAAGGAGGCTATGTACTCGCTCTCGCCGTATCCATAGATGCTGACCGTTTTGCCTCCCCTCCGCAGACATCCAGTGGTTGGTGGTGGTGCTGTACATACTCGGCAGGTTCACCGTCATCAATTCGATCAACCTGCTGTACGTCGTAACCGCCGAAATCTTCCCCACCAACGTCCGCCAGTCCATGTTGAACTCCTGCATGACGTTCGGCAGGATCGGCGTCGTCCTGGCTCCGCAGACGCCCCTGCTGGTGAGTTGTGTCGCGAGGAGATAAAGGAGCTCTGTCCGACAATGATGCTGCGCATCGCCTACAAGTTCCCCGTGCCGCAGGCGACCGTGAGCGAGTCGTTGCCGCTGACGCTGTTCGGCGTCGTGTCGCTGTCCAGCGGGCTGCTCGCGCTGCTGTTCCCCGAGACCAAGGGCCGGCCGCTGCCGGAGACGCTGGAGGAGGCGGAGAGCCTCGGCGCGGACCAGGGCTGCTTCAGGGCGTGCTGTCCGTCGTGGTGCAAGAGGCGGCAGAGCTCGGAGGAACACAAGGACGTATAGGCGCCCTCCGCACCCCCGACGCCGACTTCGCA
>NW_026272102.1:0-1018 GCF_000697945.3 Frankliniella occidentalis | reverse complement strand
CGCCCCGCCACGCCACCGCCACGCCCTCGCGGTCACTCTTGGACGCTCGTTAACGACCGCGTTGGAATGAACGCCGGGCCGACGAGGACGCTGTGGGGAGGTCGCCGCAGGTTGCCCTGCCCGGGTGGGAAGGGGGGAGGGAGGGAGAGGGCGACCCGTCCTGCCAACGACGCGAGGCTCATCAACATCGTGCTCATCATCGCCACCACGATCGACGCTGACGCGCTGCGCTTGCCCGCTGTGCGCGAGGTACTGCTCCACTCCACCACACACGTGTATATACGACGTATACTCCATCGCGGACTTGCACCACCGCGATGTTCCCGTGTCCCCTCGTCCCTCCCGCCCCGCGGCGCTGTCGGCCGCGCTGTCCGGGGGTGTAATGTATGTAACGGCGGCCCTGACGTGGTCCTCCCCCTCCCCTTCCAGCTCGCCCACTCACTCCCGTGCGACTTACCCCCTCCATCTCTCTCTCTCTCTCCCGCCCCTCACTCTCCGTGCGTTTGACGTCGTGGCGTTAGACTGTCATACAGCACACACACCATTAGCAGCGGCTCAACCCTCTCCCTCCTCCTCTCTCCTCTCCCTTCCCCTCAGCGGCACTCACTCGCAGGAGGCGAGGCGCGGCGCGAAGCTCAAGGACTCGAGGAGGAGGAGGAGGACGGATGAGGATGAGTAGCAGCACACGGCGAGGAGGAGCCCCAGCAGAGCGGATCAAAACGTCTCTGAATGAGGACGCGCGGCCTCGAGGAGCTCGGCGAGGAGGAGCTCGCGCCCCGTAGCTGCGCAGCGCACCTCCCCGCCGAGGAGCAAGGAGCAGCAGCTGAGAGGATCAAACGCCCTTTAAACTACCCGCGCCCTCCGCCTACCGCTGCTGTCGCGCTTTGTGCTGATGCGTGGTGTGGTGTGGCTCTGGGGGCGCGGGAGACGCGTGAGGTCGTGTTGCTCCGCAGCACCACCTGCGAGGCGGGCGGGCATGTGTCCCTGGTGAGCGGGCGGGGCGGGGCGGGGCGGGGCG
>NW_026272101.1:0-1018 GCF_000697945.3 Frankliniella occidentalis | reverse complement strand
GTGGACTTGGTGAATGTGAGAGATGAAAACGTAGCAGAAGAACGTGCGAAGTGGGCGGGTTAATTCACCCCAGCGGCCCATAGCGCGCGACCCTCAGAGGTGCGCACATGTGCGCGCTCACATGAGGGCACAAAGGAGGCGGCCCGGGACGGGAAGGAAGCAAAAACTTACTGAAGCACTCGGGATGACAAGCAAGCTAATCACAGTCTGCCATTTACCTGCAACAAACAGAAAACAGCGCCATCAGACTTCCTGATGAAACGAAACAGTCGTCAACGTCGGTACTTTCGGTTCAGACTGCTCTTTTGTACGGTTTCCCACGAGACCATCGATGCCCAAAGCAACGCCACTCGCCTTTTGGTTTCGTGCATGTGGACTTTTCTGTTGACCGGAATGACTAATTCTCGGTACAGCGAGCCAATTTGCAGGAGTTGCGGATCGAGCGGCGGGTAGGTCTGGTCTCGAACCCGACAAATCGGCGGGCGAGTAAGACTGCGTTTTCTGTCTCTCTCGCACTCGCTATAAGAAACAAAGCCTTATTCGCACGGATCAGTGCGAAAGCTTGCGGTAAATTTTACTGCAGGTTTTCAGCAGTGCAAGTGGCCACTACTGTGGCCGGCGGGCGGTAGAGTCCTACAGGACTCTAGCGGGCGAGACCCCGAGAACACCAACGCCAGAGCCTTCGAGCGGAGTCGAGCGAGCCACCCATTCGCTGCACTTACTTCTCACTCTCTCTCTCTCTCTCTGTGTCTCTCTCTTCGTAGGGTAAGGGGGGCCAACTTGGTCTCACATTACGATGTGGTCGCGGAATTGATGGCTGTTGTGTCAGGTGGTTTACTGCTCTCCCACCCCCTTTGCACCACGTCTCTCTCTCTCTCTCGCTCTCTCTCTCTCCCTCTCCCTCTCCCTCACTCTCGCGCGCACATGGGCGGGCACCCGGAACGTCCAGGTCATGCGAACCCCCGCATATGATCCATGACCCAGCAGCAGCCGTGCTCACGTTCAAGCACCCCCCCCC
>NW_026272100.1:0-2526 GCF_000697945.3 Frankliniella occidentalis | reverse complement strand
GTTTATTTTTAAAGAAATTAAAGTGTTTTTTTTTAAAGCAACATTGGAATATTTTTTGGAACGCAGAACTTTCAAATGCAATGGCTATTATTGGGAGCAGCACCTTAGTGTCGATCAGTCTAGTGTCTGGCTCCTGGAAGTGTAGCTTGAGGCGGGCCTTGCCGTCGTCGGAGGATCCCTTGAGCTGCGAAAACTTGTACTTCCAGAGAGCAGCCTTGTTCTCCTGCTCGAAGAGCGCGAAGCCCATGTTCCAGTCGAGGGTCAAACCGGCGGTCTTTCCAGAGGAGGTGGTCACTGTGAAGGTCTTGCTCTGTGGGGCATATGAGCACGTTAAGGTTAGTGGTACGGCGTCCTGGACAAACTTAACGTAACGTTTGTCGGATACGACATAACATTGTCGCCGGTTTGCCTCTCGTCCACGGGAACTTTACGGTTGGGGCGATAGTAGGCAGCGCGCGTACTGCTGTTATTCAGGAGGCATAACACATATTCTGCTCACTAAACGGAACATTTTCGTGCACTTCCATACTGGATACAATTGTTTTCCTAAAACTCGACAAAAAGTGTAGAGTCTTACACAGTATGTCCAGTCTTAGGAACAAATTTTTATCTGCTCTGGATGTGCAGAGAGAGGCCATGTGAGAAACAAAAAAATGTTCCTTTCCGTTTCTAGTGTTGAAGCGAAGGAGAATCCCCCACTCACCCCGAGCTTCATGACGGCGCAGCAGACGGCCTGGTGCCAAGCATTCTCGATCCTCAGCAGCTCTTGCCGCGTCTCCACGCTGAGGTAGCGGCTGTCGTGACCCGACGTCTGGATGAGGAAGCAGTGCTGCCGCTCGTCGACGTTCTCAGAGTCTTTGATGACGCGGAACATGCAGTTGTAAACCTTGAATTGGACCGCACACTGATCCAGGTCGGCCACATTCAGCTAAGAAAGACAAGATTTCCAGTGGTTTTGACTTACTTCGGGTACCGCGTTTCACTCAATATTGATTGAGTTCCTTTAACTCACCGGTGGCGTGTCGAAAAAGAGAACATCGGTGCCCCTGAGTGCCATGAACCTCGGCTTGTAGTTCTGCCACGGCTGGTTGTTATTGAGGACGCCCTCGTTGACCCAGCCCATGTACTCTAGCTGCTCGGGTAGCGTTCGGTTGTACAGCTTCATCTGCGGAGAGGCCAAATAACCATGAATTTGGTATACGAATATCGTAATGTCGTATTTTAATTTGTCAGAATTGCTTTGAATTAGCTTGAATATCGTTAAATTGGTTTCGATTGATTTTCAATTAGCTTGAATTTTGTTAGATCGGTTTGAATTTTTGTTTAATTACTTTCAATTGATGTTGAATTCGTTTGACTTTGCTTGAGTTAATTTTAAATGGTTTTCAATTCGTATTGACTTTATGTGAATTTGCTTTAAGTTGGATTACATTTGTTTTGCATTGGCTTGACTTGAATTTGTTTTGGAATTTGTGTAAAATGGTTTGAATTGTTATTGCATTGATACTGAATTAGTTTGTCTGGGTCTGAACTCATTTGAGTTCAGTTTGGACGTAAATGAAGCACTTTGCGAAAATGCTTCCAATGATTTGGACGTTAATTAACGTCTGCGATTATTACGTCCACAAGCGTGGATGTACTAACCGTTCGTTTGAGGTTGGTGAAAATACCTCCACAAAATCTGGCGCTAATTGTCGCCGCTGGGATTCACATCCTTTAGGAATGATCAGTGTTAAGGGGAAACAGGCATTCGGGCATGCGTTTATTCTTGGGAATGATCAAACGAACCAATGAATAACTGTTGGCCTTGGCCCGCTCTGAAAATCCACCAGTACGTTTGCAAGAGCAACAGATTTTGTGGAGCTAATTTCACCAGCATCACACGGCTTGTAAGTACATCCGCACTGTTGACGTAACGAACGCATCTGTTAATTTTCGTCCAAACCATTGGATGGAAACTTATGGACGTGTTGTCACATCGCGAAAATTCTGTGGACGGATTTGCTGTGGACGTGTCGGTCCCGCCCCTCAGAAGAGGCAGGGGGTAGCAGCGGCGACGCCCGGGGTAGTGGCAGCGCGGCTGGCGCGCGATCTTACCTGCAGGTGCGTAAGCCCCACCGTGTTGTCCGTAATGTGCTTGAGCCACTGGCTGAGCACGAGTGCGTCGTCCACATGCACCACGCCCGTGGAGCTGCCGTTGAGCCCGCGCACCTCGAACGAGTTGGGTCGCAGCTTGTCCGTGCCGAAGATGTACCGCGTCACGTACGCCATCATCAGCGGCACTGTAGACCGAGCAGAGCGGGGCGCATGGGATGAGGAGCTTGCCCTTCGCAATCCTCATCCTTTGATGCTATAGTGATCGACGAGACTGGCCAATATCCGGAGAGTGGTGCTAGACCGACACGCCTCGTAAACTTTGAGGCACCCACCCCGCTTGAAACTCTTATCCCCTCCCTAGAGGGATCCCCTTCGGTTCCCTACTTTCAGCCCGCTAGCCCTTTCGTCCCGGTCTTTTCACGCCCCCCC
>NW_026272099.1:0-2037 GCF_000697945.3 Frankliniella occidentalis | reverse complement strand
TATACTTTTAGTTATATTGTACAAGAAAAATAATACGGGAGTGATTTGCGAGAGAAACGGTAAATAATGATGTGTGTTATTAAGGTTAAGTTTTGACAAGTTTGAGTTTGTTTAGGTTGACGCGCCGGGTGCCCGCCCGTTGGCTCCGTTGGTGAACACTTCGTCCAATCACAAAGTAGAGGGAGAAGGAACAGAAATACTCTGTAGCATGGGGTATCCACGATTCTTGCCAGTATCCCGTTGTTGCTTTATTGTTTGAACACTATCGGAAATTAATTTACAGTTATGCTCTCGCAATCACTTCATGCCGCCGGTGCATTCCGCGCTGTTGTGAAGCCCACTCTTAAGTAGCGCTCCCGGTTGTAACCCTCGGTGTTGTAGAGCCAAAGTCGGAGCTCATAGGCCGTGCTCGGCTGGAGGGACTCCAACTCCAGCTCCATGCTGTGAGGAGAGACGTCCACGGGGATTAGTGTTCAATGCTAGATTTGGGCATTGCCCGATCATAACCGCGGAACCATCGAAGTTTACCTCGTCGTCAAGCCGGAGGACGAATGCTCGACCGGGGAGCAGCCCTGCGGACAGACCGCCGCCCGGAAGAACAGCTGCCACCATGTGCCCGACACGATGCCGTTCAGGTCAACGCAGGACTCGGGCATCCTCCATCGAATGGTGGCAGACACGTTGCTCACCGAGACCACCCCAGGGCCGGCGGCGACGCCAACCCCTGCTCCCGACTTGTCGGCTACCTCGTCGCCCTCGACCACAGCCTCGGGCACGGCGTCCGGGACTAAAGGAACCGTGAGAAGAGGTCAGAGACACCGGGATCTGTAGTCGTAGCCTAAAGATAGGCTACCTTCTGCGTACCTGTGAATGGAGTTGTAAAAGTAGCGCACTCGGCTTGTTCGCGGGCCGCGTTCTTGTGGGACACCAACACCCGGTATGTCGCCCCGGGCAGCAGCCCTTCGACGCTGGCACTCGTGCGGTTCTCGAGCTCGTCGATGATGAACATGCCCGACGCCTGGGAGCAGTCATCGGAGCAGGCCAGCAGCTTGACGCACTGCGCGGGAATGCCCATAGTGGCGCATGAGTTGAACGTCAGTACGACGTTGTCCGTCCAGGTACAGGACAGATAGGGTGTCCTCTCAAACGCTCACCTCGTACTGCACAAGGACGGCAACCCCAGCGGGGTTAAACCACGAAATGTTTGCCGCGCGTGCCGTTACGTCGTAGACAATGATGTCGGATATAAGACCTGCGAAGTACACGAATCAGAGCCTCGGCCTGTCCAAACGGAGAGGAGGCCTTGCACCCATCCTGCGAATCTTACGTGCCCCGGTGGTGCTGACGCGGACGCGCGGCACGGCCTCGTAGCCTCTCAGTGCGTTGTCGAGCAGGACAACCCGCACCTCGTGCTCGGCTCCCGGACGCAGTCCTCTCACGACGAAGTCGTGTAGCTTGGGCGACCCCGACCAGTTGCTCGGCAGGCGCCCCACCACCGCACCCGACACCCAGTTGCCAGCGCGCAGGCCCGCCCCGTCCGCTTCCTGGCAATCACCAGAGGGCAGTCGTTGACGTCCGCGGGGATGACATCGTGACAGCCAACCGTATCGCTCACCCTGTACTGCACGTCGTAGTACGACACGACGCCGGAACCCTTCACGTTGTCCGTCGACGGGGCGAAGGTGCCACTGATCGAGGTGTCGGTGACGTTGGTGATGTCGGGCCCGACGGTGAGGTGGGTCAGCGCTGTGGGTCAGTAGGCGCTCGTTGGTCTGGATCGCTAGAGCAACAGAGTGCGTCCCTCCCAGAGGCTCCTACTCACCGCGTTGGCAGGACGGCCCGTGGTAGCCGGGTCGGCAGCCCGCCGGGCACTGGCCAGTGTACGGGTCGCACTGCGTGCGGTCGGGGTCGCACTGGCCGCAGCTCAGGGTGCAGCCTGGGCCGTACAGCCCGGGGCCGCACACTGTCACGTCACGAACGAAACTTTAGCGGTTGTTCGCTTCAGTGGGCTGTATAGTTTGGGCGGAGTCCCCCCCC
>NW_026272098.1:0-4052 GCF_000697945.3 Frankliniella occidentalis | reverse complement strand
CGGTCTGAGAAAGAAAGGCTGTAAAAAGAGAGGGGGGGTAATTGTGGCGGGGGGAAGAAGGTTTAGTTGGTAATGAAGTAAAGTTTGAAAGAACGTGGGAAAAGCTGAAAACGAAGGCGCGTACCTGAGGACTTGGAAGCTGGAAGCGGCTGGGAGGGGTTATGGTGGTATAGAGGGGATTGGTGCATTCAAGCGTATTAACCGAACTTTAGCCTCTGCCAACTCGGTGGTACTTCCAATTGCAGCGGGACGAAAGGAGAGGCTGTGTGGGGGTGAAAATAAGTTGTGGGGAAGGGAGAGAAACTGTTGACGGAGAGAACAGACGCAAGAGGTCAGAGGTGGGGGCTGTACCTTGCGGAATCAATAAATTCTGCGATGAAGAAGAAGAAGAAGAAAAGGTTTAGTAATTGGCCATTATAGAGGAGCAAGGCGGGGCGGGGGTAGGCCTACATTAGGGTTGGAGCCATGGAATCCCATTACGAGCTACGCTTCGCCACTCCGCCAACGCTCTGCTACGCTCTGCAACGCTCTGCCACACTCCCTCGCGTCCACGACCATATGACCACGACCACACGGTCTAGGCCGTTCTCTGCCCCGCAGCACCCCGCCCCGCGCACTTCTTCCTTGTAGTGGCCTCGGAGCTCCCAGGGGTGACATTACTTCAGCGTAGCCGTCCAACCTGTGGGGCTGCGCCGGGCTGCGCGGCCCTCTTAGGACAGAGGCCAGAGGCCAGGTGCGCGCGGCTGGCGTGAGCTGGAACGAGCTGGAGCCAGGGGCATCATAAGAGGGCAGAGAGAGAGAGAGAGAGAGAGAGAGAGAGAGAGACAGAGACAGAGAGAGAGACAGAGGAGAGAGAGAGCGGGAGGGCGGTGAGTTTTCTGGGTCTGAAAAGGGGGAGGGGGTCGAATCAAAATGCAAGAGGAGCTACCCCCCCTCTCCCCCAGTTCGCCGCCGTCTTTCCTAGAACGAGTGAATTGAGCAACATTTTCTAATTAAGGTTTTCCAAATTATTTGGGTTTTTCTAGCTCTGCGCAACTCAAGCATGTCCTTAATTATTGCTGTTCAGAGGCGATGCTTTGACGCGTACGTCGCAGCGGTAGCGAGGTGGCGCCGAACCGCATGCACTCCCTGTAGTTATGTGTGCGTGGTGACGCAGCGTCACGTGTGGAGTGGGTGCCTAATGGGGTAGCGCTGGGTAGCAGCAGCTGAGTGCCGCGTCCTGGGGGGCCAAGACCATCTCACGTACTGCCAACCCTTCACTCTAAACGCCCGAGGCCAACTAGTTTGTCAAAATGTCAGCCTTCCCTTTTGAATGCCAAATTTTTGCTTTCTTTTGGATACGGCTTACTCTAATTATGTCGAGGGACAAATTTTGTAATTAGCTCTGGACTTTAGCAAATTTTCGGCCTCTCTGCTTTCCAAAATTTGTCCTTTCAAGCGACCAAAGTTGTCATTTTAAAATAAGATTAAATTTTGACAAGCGAAGGGGCCAAAATGTTGACAAGCAAGGCGACCACGGTATTAAGAGTTTCCCCCGGAAAAATTTGAATACTCCAATACATATATTTTACGTCACCGAACCTGCGATATGCATGCAACGAAAGCCAGCCTCGATACATTCAAGCCACAGCTACAGCCACAAGCTCCCGTGTCGGGGCACTCTACAAAATGGAGTGTACCTTTACCGAGTTTCTACTTCCGATCGGAAGTAGGCCCCGGAAGTAAGGAAAGGGAAAAAGGGAGAACTTCTGTGTGGGTGGATCTATGGATGTGGCTTGCATCCGAAATGAAGTAGGACGGCGACGCTGTGTGTGCTCGCGCGAGGGTCCGCCGCGCGTACTTTACAGGGGGCGCCAAATTGCGGTCCCCCAATAATACCACGAAAAAGGAGATGCCACCGACAATCTGGGATGCTCACAGAAATGCTTCCATCCTTGCAGTTGCGACTTTCTCGACACGAGAAACAAAAGGGAAACAAATGCATAAAGTTTTATGCTATGCAGCATACACACCTCTTTTGCAGGGCCTGAGAAAATGAGCATTTTCATAGAATTCTCGCGGAGAATCTCCTCCCCGAGGCGACACGGCGGCGGGCGTGAGGTGACTGCCTAATGAAGTGATGGCGCGGCATTATCATTTGCATGGCTCTTGTAGTGGCCCTCCCCGGCCCGGGGCCCGGCCCGGCACCGGCGGACGACAACGCTGCTCGACCAGCCTCACCCGGACGAGACGCACGGTGGAAACTTTTTCTCGCCGTGAGTTTGGGTCTGGAGGGGCGAGCCGCCGGAGGAAGCGACGGTGGACAAACTCCCCCGCTCCTCCGCCCTCCTCCTCCTCGCACCGTCGCGCACCGGGGCGTTTAAATGGGACGGGACGCCTCCTCAGGCGACATTTATTTTTTAATGGATTGGGAAGGCAGTCGTAGCCAGCTCAGCGTTCGTTCCGGTACCACTTGAAACCGAGTGTTAAGTTTAGTCAATGGGGTGGCGTGGCGTAGCACGGTGTAAGTTTGTGTCGAGTAAAGAACTGACAACTCGTTACAAGACGTTTAAGCGGCCATTACCGGCGTGTTATGCAATGCATTAAGGTGGGCGGGGCGCCCTTTGCATGTTAAGCGTGCGTCTGCAAGACGCCGGGGGGCCAGCCCGACGGCATCCTTTTGACGCGTTAGCCAACGCACCCAGCTACCTGCTTTGCTCATTCATGAGTCATCTGAAATTCCTCCTCATGTTTCTGTCTGTAGGCAACAGAGTCGTTTTATGTATCTTTTTTCTGTGATAAAGTGCACTCGCTGCACAATTGCCTATAATTTCACAGTTCTGCGTCGCCGGTATGTTTGCCGTTATTCGAATGGGACGTGCTTCACATAACGGCGCGTTTCCAACGACTCCGTGACCGGCCGTCCCCGTGCAGCACGGGATGACGGTGCTCTCCCCTCCCATGAGGTTCCCTCCGGAGAGCTCACGGGCTGGACCCGGCCGGCCGGACAGAGCGCGTCCATCCGGCCCGGGAGCTCCCAACAGGATGTGACGAGGTGCAGGGCCCAGGAGGCAGGGCAGAGCGTGCCATGACGTGACGTATGCCAAGAACTTTCCATTTGTTTTCCTGTGGTTTTCCGGCTGTTGAAAATTTTTACAATCTACTCTATGTGGTTTCCGTCCTCCATATAATTGTTTGAGTCGGGCCCAAGGACTTTGCGCGGCGGCACAGAGACAGGCACGCCGGCCGGCCCAGCTTGGACGCGCCACGCCACGCCTCGCTACCCTGGACCGCACCGGGATGCAGATGATCGGTGCCCGGCCGCTGCAACCGAGCGTCGTGACCCGGACATGCCAGGGAAAGTGTCTCACTCCTCCCTCTCCTCTCCTCTCCCCTCTCGCCTCGCCTCCCCTCCCGCAGCTCGCCCACAGCCGCGCGGTCGCCCAGGCTGGACCGGGCTGCTGGGCCGCTGACCGCAGTGCATTGGGTCACAGGCCGCCGCATTCCCCACTGACTCATTGCCGCTGACCGTCGCTGTGCTGTGGCGGCGTGAACGATAGCGCGCCAGTAATGGCCCATGGAGCTCTGGGAATCTGAATCTGAATCGGTCGCTGCTCGCTGCGCTGGCTTCGCCGCTCACTGTTAAAAAATCCTACAGGAAATTCTACAGTTTGCCCTGTCAATTTGTCGCTACGGTCGCGACTGTAATTTTTGATTACAGTCCACTCTGTACAGGATGTACTGTAACTTCGCAAACCGCCTTTTTGGTCAACACAGCACTTGACTTCAACACTGAAGTACAGCCCATATCATAACAGTCTGGCCTGTATATAAAATATACAGGACGGACTGTAGTCAAACTGTAATTCCTTACAGCATTTTTAACAGTGCTGTGTCCCCGTTTATTCAAAGCGGGTGACTGGAAACTCCATCTAACTTGTTTTGATATACTTTTTTAACAGTCTGATTGGTAAACATAGTTATAAATTTGTGGTGACCACGGTTACTGCACTGACAGAGAATCCTCCGTAAAAGTTGCAGTTATAAATTTGTGGTGACCACGGTTACTGCAC
>NW_026272097.1:0-1184 GCF_000697945.3 Frankliniella occidentalis | reverse complement strand
GGGGGGGGGTCAGTAGAGAGACTATTCTGGTCGCAGGATCATCAATATACCGTCCTGCGATCCGTGGCGAGCGACAATGTCGCGTTACTGCCCGTCATATCAAAGGCCTGCTGGCCCGAATGGGGCTGCTATGGTCATGTCCAGCGGGGGGATGTGGCCAGCAGCAGCGGGCGGGCCGCAGCGCTGGCGATCACGGCAGCCACGCCCCGCCACGCGGACCGCTCCACCTGGAATGGGCCGTCCATAAAACGCGACCGGAATAGGCCGCAGTCACAATCAGGGATGAACTCGTCGTAAAAGATGCCCGGCCGGCCGCTGCGCCGCCGCGCTGCTGCTGCTGCTGCTGCTGCTGCAGCTGTGCTGCTACGCGGGGGGTCCAGCAGCGTCCGGCCTCACGCTGCTGGTTGTCCTGTGTGTTCGCCCACCCCGCCACGTTACAACGGGGCGATCGTACACTCTGGTCGTCGTCGTAGCGGTCGCACTCCCGCAGTGTGATTCCAGCGAGCGACCCCCCGCAGTGACGTGGCTCACACGACCGCCCTTTCGCACCTTCTCCAACTATCCCCCCCCCCCCTTCCCCTCTCGCTCCCATCCCAAAATACGACCGGGCCGTCGGCGTCATGCAGCAGGAGGGGCCAAACGACGTAACCGCGTGGGCCACTGTGAAAAATGTATTCGTGAGTTAACAAACGCAATAAAAGTAATTCTGATTTCCAATAATAGGTGAAATTGTTGAACACGCGGTCATAGGAAGAGGAACTCGCCACTTTTCAGACGCAACCGTCAGGCTTAGTCGTCGAAGAAACGATACACATAAAATTGCAGCAATCGTACGACTCGTTTCGCAACTTTCCAATTTTAATTTGAGGTTTTACTCTATACGGAGTTCTTACTCGTCACCGTAAGTTTCTACCGTTTCGATTCTCCTCGGCGGGCGCCCCTCGACAAGGAGTAGCAGCTGAGTCAGCGAGGAGCGGCATAAACACGCCAGGACCGAACAGAAACTACATTATGAAGCGGAGCCAGCGGACGGCTGCCGCCTGCGAAGTCCGGGGTAGGCAGACCCGCCGCGCAGGCGTGTCGTGCGGCACGGTAAGGGTGCGGGCCGCCGCGCTGCACAGCGGCGAGCAGCGCGGAGAGCAGCGTGGCGAGCAGCGTGGAGAGCAGCGTGGAGAGCAGCGTGG
>NW_026272096.1:0-1438 GCF_000697945.3 Frankliniella occidentalis | reverse complement strand
TAGAGAAAGAAAGCCTGATATTTTGAATCAGGCGTAGTCTTTGATACATGAGCAATGTTTTACAAACCCCAGCCGGCCCGATCAATGTCAGGAGTAGCCGTAAACGTAAGTTATTCTGTCGTGTTTAAAGTCCGTCTGGAGGTTAGCGGCGACGTATGTTTATTTAATTTTCCGGAAAACCAGACTCGAGCGCCAATAAATTGAAGGTGTTCCGGATTATACTGAAAAGGAACTTTCCAGTGGTATAGCTGAGTGACTTATCGGTTCTGAGTCACTGTTCTATACTATTACCGAGATAGAGCCAAACGGACGCCCATAGGGCTGTGAACTGTATTCCTTGGTTATTTCACTCCACTGATACTGGTGCAATACACAAGGAAACACGAAATCTCGAGCTAAAATTTGCACTAGTTGATGGCAGGCTGGCTGGGAAAAGGGTGGTAAATACTCGCGAGCCATGTCTTGGTGACTGCGAGGGGTCCGCAACTAGGTTCGAGCGCGTACACTGGCCGCCCGGAAAACTGGGAAGACCGGGAAGACCACGGGGGTTGGCAAAGCGTGACGGTTTGTGACGTGGGGGGGAGGGGGGGGGTCTGAAACACCGTTACGTCACATTTTTGAGTAAAGGAAATACGTTTTTTAACAGTTTTAATCAAGTCAATAGCGACAAGCAAAGTACTAAGTGAGCGATGAAGGATGCACACGCGGGCGGCCGGGTAGACGGCTGGGCGGCGGCGGGCAAGGCGTTTGATAAAATCGAGAATGTACGTATCGGGGTGATTTGCGTAATTAATTTTAAAAACCCATAGTTTTGAGACCAAAGCGAGTATACCGTTTTGTAGCGCATAATACGTTTGACTATAAAGCGCAACGACGTGTATGACGTCGATACGCCTACCCAAAGCTGAAAACGGCACTGCAGCGTTGACGTCTTGTCATGGTGTACAACTTTAAAGTCGAGTCGTTGGTCTCACACAGTCCAACAAAGTACTTTTAGACTCTGTATGAACGTAGGTATGGCATGAACTAGGATATCTGGAATTGGTCACCTCCTTCATCCCGAAAAGAAATAAAAACTATAAGAATTTTAGCTTTTTTTCGATATGTCAAGTTTCAGCTGCTCGAAAAAATAATAAAAATTATCAGATTGGGATATCTCAGCTTTAGGTAGGCGTATCGACATCATACACATTGCGTTTTGTAGTCAAAAGTCGTTTCGTTTTCTAGGAGTGAACTTTAAGATACCCTAAAAAATTTGAAGTCTCTAGCACATCTCCTTCTAGTGGAACAGACAGACAGACACACACGAGGTCGTTTGCATATTTGCATGAGCCCGCTCGATAGCTTTTTCAAAGCAGAAGGGCGGGCTAAACTAGGTAGATGTACGCCAGACCACGTCTCGCGTAACAGGCTTCGCGATATCTCACGAAACACTGTT
>NW_026272095.1:0-1076 GCF_000697945.3 Frankliniella occidentalis | reverse complement strand
GACCCTGCTGCTCCTTGCCGTCGATCGGATCAGCCCCCACCCTCCCTCTCGCCCCCAGTTCCTGCTCACACCCAGCAAACCACCACCACCACCAGCACCACCTTCTCTGCATACAACCCCTTGCTGCAGATTTCCATCTGCTGTTCGCCATCATGCGATTCCCCGCTCGTTGCGAAACCCTCGTACATGAGCGTATTAGGTGACTGCATGCAGTAATATGTTGATGCCGGGTGCACGCTTGCTGCTGCTACTGCCGCACCTCCGCCGCCTCCGCCGCAGCCGCCGCCGCCACGCTCCACAAAACATGCATAAGCAGGCCTCTTCCGCATCTGCATGCCTTTATCCCTCCGGGCCGCGCGCTCCCCGACAAAAAGCCGCGCAGCCACGCCCCGCCACGCCCCGCCACGCCCCGCCACACCACGCCATGCCCCGCCACACCACGCCACGCCACTCTTCATACCCCGCGGCCAACACGGAGAGAGTGACGGCGCATAACGCGAGCGGATTATTGCAGCGGCATGCATCTTCATCGCCTTCTCTCTCTCTCTCTCTCTCCCTCCCTCCCTCTCCCTCCCTCTCTCCCTCTCCGTCTCTCTCCCTCTCTCTCTCTCTCCCTCTACGGCTCTCCTCCTCCTCCTCCTCCTCACTCACACTCGATTTTTTATTTGCTCTCCCTTTATTTCAAGCTCGTCCATAAGCCTCTCAACACCTCTACTGCCTCCACCTTACTCTTTTGCCCTTCTGTGACGACTCATCAACATCAAGCCACTATGGAAAATAGCGGTGGGTTTACATATAAATTGTACAATACAAGCACTTTTTATCCATTTAGAACTAAATGACAAGCCAGAATGGGCTACAATATATTTTTAAAGTAAAAACTACAACCAATATCGAAAATTTACGAGACAATTTTCCTGTGACAGCTTGCTTTGCATCAAACATACATAGTCACTGCCCTATAACGTATTTTATAAGCAAAAGAAAATACAACTAGTTTGCTATTTGTCACGACAAAAGGTATTATTTGTTGTGGGGAGGAGGGACCCTCCGCCCCGGCGGATCCCGCTGCCCCC
>NW_026272094.1:0-2028 GCF_000697945.3 Frankliniella occidentalis | reverse complement strand
ATATATTTTTCCTTTTCCCTGCGTGACTTTTGAGAAGTAGACTGTAAAATTTGCTGTGTGAGACTAAGTACTGCCCCTTGCCTACTCGGACGACACTAAGTCCATCAGTTGCGACCAGCACTCCTTGATATCGTGATCTTGTGGACGGTCGTCTTTTTCCATGAATGTGCTGCTTTTTTAATATTTTTTTTTAGAAAAGTTCATTATGATTTTTCAATATGTAAGCGGAGCCAAACTGCCCATGTGGGACACTGTTTCGTTCGCGCTGGCCGCTCTGTCCAATCAACGCACAATGACAATGAGCAGCGAGCGAGACGCAGGCCGATGGGCGTGCCTACACACATGCTAAGTGACTCGTCGAACGATGCGGAATCCGGACCGCGCCGCCCGCTTCCTCCCTCCCTGCTCTTCGAAACGTCGACGCGTGGCAGGGGGTGGGTGTGAGCCCTGGAAAAAATAAAAAGAGAGAATGAGGAGGATAAAAATGGATCACCACCAGCAGCAGCGGGGCGCTCTGGCCGGCAGCTCTGGCCGCGACCGCGACCATGGGAGTTGGGAGTATGAGCGGCGATCATTGTCTACGCCGAACGGGGGCGGGGCTGCGGGGCTCGGCCGGGCCCAGGACCTGTTGTTGTGGATCTGGCGGTCGAGGAGGAGAGGAGAAGGGTCAACAGTCGTGTTCAAGGCGGCCGGGGCGGGGCGGAGCGGGCGCAGGCAGACGGACCAGCTGGGCCGAGCAGCGCTCTGGACTTCCCTCAATGCCTCGCCCAACGCAAAGGGTATATCGGATGCGTTAGGCAAGCAGGGGCGTCTTCGAACTATCAGGCGTCACTCGTTTGGCCTATATATATATATATCCCCCCACCCCCATTTTCCTACAAAATTGCGACATACAAATAAAATGTACCTCGTGATTTGGCTATCCCTCTTTTCAGGAAGTTGCCGATGGATAAGCTATCAGCATAGGGCCCAGAAAGTACGTCCATCGATTTCATCACATTCATTCGGCAAAATTACGGGAGCTCGGCGCCTGCGAGACTCAGGGTAGGCCAGCCCGCACTACACGCATGCACCGCAGGCGAGGTGCTGCCTACGTAACAGGCGCTATGGAAGCTCGCAAAGGCGCTAAACTTTCAGGTTCATAACGGCTTATGACGGCCTTACTTTCTGGATGCTCCCATAGGCGAGAACTATGATGTTCGTGTTGCTTGCTTCTGTAATTTCTGTTGGCCCACTGTGCCTAGGATGAGGGTATCACAAGGACTAATCGCATTATCCCACATACCAAACTCTTCGGCATCGAGTGACCATTCCCTTGATCTGATTACAGTGTAGTGTTGTCTGGCATCCCAACTTGCCCCGCCTCGCCGGTGGCGCCCTCCCCAGGCCATGCTTCGCCAGCGCCAGAAGCAGTTCGGAGGTGTTTTTCCACCCCAGCCCCTCCAGCCCAGCGTCATAGCCTTCCCGGCCGCATCTTGTTTGGACGGACTGACACCTCATCTGAATAAAAGGAACTCGTCAGCATCAGCTCGCTGTTCTGAGGAACTGCCGCGAAGGCTTGGCTCGAAGCGCGATGGACCTTTTTTGCCCAGTTTTGTTGTTATTCATTTTATCGTTACATTGCAAAAGTAAAATCCATTTGCGGGCGATTGTGGCATGCCAGCTTTGTAATTACGAACCAATTGAAGTGCGAAGAAATTACTCCGCAGATTCACAAACCGGCCAAATCCTTCGCAATACGAACATCTCCTTCGGAAGGTTTGAATAGGGCGGTGAGTTTCTTATGCCACCTCGGTATAGCACTTTCCGTTCCCGACCTCTCTCATCCGACTTTTCGGTGTGGACCTTCTTCCTGCCTTCGATGTAGGAGAGGATGTGCGGTGGTTGTGGTAGGCGCGGCGGCGATGATGTCTCCAGCCAGCTCCGGTCACTCTGTCCTCCTGTCCTTTTCAGCGCACTCAGAAACCGAAGCGAGCGAAGAGCACCTATACCAGCAGCCATCGGGCAAGGCGGACCCCGCCCCCGCCC
>NW_026272093.1:0-1773 GCF_000697945.3 Frankliniella occidentalis | reverse complement strand
TAAGGCTGCTGTGCAGGGGGGGGAGGAAAGGGGGGGGGGAGCACGAGATCATAAACTGTGTCCGGTCCGGCGGCGGCCGAACTGCCGCGCGCACGATAGCGAAAGTGAGCGGCCGGAACAAAAACAGCCAGCAAAACCGGCCGGCATGACACTCGCCGAAAACGAAAAGCTGAAACGTGTCGCGGAATGATCCATTTCGAGCGCATTTATAGTATTTATTCCAAGTGAAAGGCAAAAGTAAGTTTTCGTGCTCTACTCTACGGTTTATAGTAAGAAAGTACAGTTCAAAATCGTTAAAATTTATTGTAAACAGAAGGATAGAGTGCAGTTTAATCATAATTCAGAACTGTCATTCTGATTATAACGTTTGAAACCGTTTTCAATGGAGTGGATATACTTTTCACAGTAAGGCATGATGCAGTCGTTCAAAAATATCTTTTGTAGTAAGACACATTTGGATCCCACCAAAAAAAATTTATTTTGAGTAAGATAGAACAACTTGACAGCCTTGACAGCCTTGTCACTAATAAGTACAAACATTTGATACCAGACGGGTTTTGAGTGTTTTCTTTTTGGCGGATACTAAAACTAAACTCAGCAGTAGAATTGTCTTTACATGCTTGGTTTGGCGCTGTGCTGTACCGCACGCAGAGTGTGAAGAAAGAAAGGGGAATGGGGAGTGGGTCCGGGGTGTAAAAAAGAGGTGTGAGTTAAAAAAGAAAGCGAAGAATTTGGGCGCTCGCCGGTAAGTGACCGAGCGGCGCGTCCTTCGTCCCCAGTTTTTCACGTGGCGTGGCGTGGCGGGGTTGGTGTGAGGGATGGGGTAAAAAGCACAGGATGTGCTGACGGCCTGGGCCTAGCGCGGCCGGTTCGCTGCGGAAGGGGAGGAAGAGGAAGCAGAAGTGGAAAGGGGAAAGGGGAAAGGGGAGGGGGCCAGCGTGAATTTTGCGTAGGGGGCGGGAGATCGGGAGAGAAAGGAAGGTCATATCGGTCGGGGACAGATTCTCGCTCGGATGCGTCGGATGGGGGGGGGGGGGGGGGGGGGGTTGCCAGGGGGGGGTGGATTGCCAGTGCGTGTGTCGGCTTGCCGGCATCAGATAATGCCCTGCCTCCTGCTGCCCTTGCCCGCAACAGCAGGATTCATAGCGAAATAAGTTGAGCTTTGAACCCCTGGCGGTAAACAAGAAGCCCCCGCCCCACCGTCGCCGACTGGCGCGTCGCGCCGCAATATTTCCGGATTATTATCTCTGCCTGACGTATTGCCGATACTTTTAGGCCGGCCCGGCCGCTGAGCTGCCTCCTCGATGTGCGTGTCGACTGTCAGCGTGCCGCGCTGTGGGTTTGCTGTGATAATTATTTGCGCATCTACCGATGGAATTTTTTTTTTATTTTTTATTATCCGCCTTCATTACTTTTTTGTGAAGTTCCCGCGCGCGGCCGTTTTATCATCTCGTTTTGATTTTGACGGACGCGTAATATACATGCTCGTTGATATATACCGACCACGACCACCCGCGCTTTGATTGGGAGTGGTTCGCGCCACTCTGATGTTCAAATACCGCCCGAGCCGGGGGGTCATACAGCCCCCCTACTGACTCGGAGCGCGAATGACTCGCGGACCGCTTCACTCGCTGCTCTTTGGTCGCTCGCCGCTCGCGCCGCTCGCAGCCACAGTCGGGATCAGTTTTAGTGTTTCGCGATGCCCAGTCGTAAAGCAAATATTATTTTTGGCCGGGACAAAGTCCGCTTCGCTCTGCGCCCCCCCCCCCTCCC
>NW_026272092.1:0-5320 GCF_000697945.3 Frankliniella occidentalis | reverse complement strand
TTATTTTAATTATTACTATAAAACAAATATAGACGTTGTATGGGTTTAGGCGGAGATGGCCAGTCCGGACTTGCTGCTGATCCACTTGAGGTAGGAGGTGACGCGCGTGTAGGCGGAGGGGTAGCTCAGGTTGCAGCCTCTGCCGGAGCCGAAGGACACGATGCCCACCTGGGTGGCTGTTTTGTTTAGTACGTCGCCCTGGTACACGACCAACGCGCCGCCCGAGTCGCCCTGTGGGGTAAGAGAGACTCAGAAACTGACACAGCTATGGGCGGCGGGCGAAGGGGGTCGTTGCACACGGAAAAACAATACTTGTTCGCTCATTTGTAATTATTCTTCTTTTTGCATGTGAGCAACAGTTGGCTGCACTTACGTTGCATGCGCTCACGGGTGCGGACCTCGAGCCGCCCGAAGTGCAGATATTGGTGGACCTGACCGACGCGCCAAAGGTCTGGGCGCACTGGGCGTTGTCGATGACGACCACGTTGACGTAGCGGAGGAGGGGGCTGATTCCTGGCGCTGTGCGGGCAGAGCAGGGGATAAACATGAGACTAATGCCGAGCGCGACCCGCGCGCCGCGCCGTGGCGGTAGGCAGCCCAACAGGCGGCCCAGCCAGGTGCAGTACTCACAGACGGACTGGGCGTCGCCGAAGCGGCCGAACCCGCTCACCGTCGACGGCCACCCGGAGAACGTGTTGGTGGCGTCGGACAGGGAGGGCAGGCGGATGGGGCTGATGACCGCTGGACATAGAATAGGAGGCATGTGTGGGTTATAGAGGGCGCTCGGGGCCGTGTGTGGCTGCTGATGCAGTGCAATGCTTGGGAAATTTATCTCAACATGCAAATTGTACTGCAGGGATGGATCGCTCGCGGCCTTCCAAGCTGAGCAAGTTGAAACGTACAGTTCCAGCCTCTGATGGGTGTGCCCAGGCTGATGAGCGAGATGTCGTCCGAGATCAGGTAGCTGTTGTAGCCCTCGTGCACGATGGCTTTGCGGCACGAGATGACCAGCTTGTTGGAGTCCGGGTTGTTGCCCGAATAGACGGAGCCGAGTACGACGACGAACGTGGAGAACCTAGTCGGCGGCACCGTGGGCAGGAGCGAATGAATGTGACAATTCTAAGCGTTTAAGGGTAGGGCCGTCCAGATGTTTCTGATCGGGATTTTACTCGAAAAAATAATAAAATTGGTGTGTAAGGTATCCTCGGATGTACGTACCCGCTGGCGCAGTGGCCGGCGCTCAGGATCCACTGCGCGCTGAGGATGGACCCGCCGCAGAAGTAGCTGTTGTCCATGCGCACCTGCGCCTGCCACGGGAACTGGCCCGGCGCGGCCGCCTGCCCGCCGATGATGCGGACGCTGTGGCGCGCGCCGGCGCTCGACCCGGCCACGGCTGCGCACACAGAGGACGCGGTGTAGCACGTCTTACAGCACTCGGCACGGGCACCGTGTTCGAGCCGTTCGGGGCGGCCGTTTCCTCTTACCCGGCTGGGGCTCGGTGCCCGGCACGCAGCCGTCGCACTCCTCGGGCCGCGGCGCCTGGTCGGCCATCACCGCCTGCCACTCCGAGTACGTGTAGCTGGGGTCCACGGGCACCAGCGGCTGCACCGGCTGCAGCGTCTGCGGCTGGACAGCTTGTGAGTTAGGACGCAGCACACTCGTCTGTAAAGTGTTCACCTCCTGGCGTCCACATGCGAGTGCTCAACACTATATGTGACACACTTTTAAGTGTTTGAATGGATATTTGAAAACTGTAAAGTCTTTGACTGTAAAATTCAACTCTAGAAAGTGTTCAAAGCTTCATGTCCAACCCTGATGTTGAACTCTTCAAAGTGTTCAACTTTACCGTCAAACACCTAATAGTATTCAAATATCCACTTCACAGACAGTGTGCTACATAGTGTTGAGCACTTGCATGTGCACATTGTGCACGCCAGTTGAACACTTTACTTGTTAGAGCAGGTGGCTGTTTCTCCCGCCCTCTTCCAGTCAGACTGCACGGACGTTGGGGTCGCTAGCTCGTCGCGTCGCAAGGCGCCAGGGTCAGAGAGGCAAACTCACCTGATAGTCGTAACCCCGCGCCAGGCTGCAGCTGAGCGCGAGCGGGAGCAGGAGGAGCTTCATGTTGGACATGTTGGTCGTCGCGTTTGACGTGGTATGACTCCCCCGCCCCAGGGGAGTGCTTAAATACGAACCTGCAGCAGCGGGCCGCGATACGGGGCGTGCGTCGAGGATATTGAAGGAAAAAAGTTTTGTGCGATAGTGACCTTCAAGGCTAACGGCCCCACCCTCAACAGGGAAAAAGGGGTGACGACTCACCGACTGCGGCCTCCTTTCGGCGATCCTGACTTTGGCAGACGCGTCGCAGATTGCGACCGATTAACGCCCACTTGACCTGCCGTTCGGTTAGAATGCAGTTAGTTTTTGAGCGGCCGTTGGCCTGCGGGGGATCCCCAACCTTGGCGTCGGGGGCGTCGTCCTGGTGTGTCTGTCCTGTCTGAGCTGTCTCCCCCCGCCCCTCCCTCCCCACCCTCATACATCGTCGCGAAATGTTTTATCTCGTTTCACCTACCTCAGTGGGGAGATGGTTATTTGTCTCAAAGTATTTTGGAAAGATTCTTCAGAATTGTTTTTTGCATCTTATTGCGCGTTGTCTCGTGACCTGGGTCAATTTACTATGTGTGTCTGTATCTCGAAAAGTGCACAAACAAGTATTCAGGAATCAGGATGCCTATAAGTTCTGTTTTGTTTTCAATCGTGTCAATTACTCCAGTTATACATTTTATCTTAGGTGGACGTTTTGTTATTTTGTCAAAGAGTATACCTACTCATTGATTTTTGAAGATTAAAAATAAAATCAATTTAAATGGCAGTCGCCACTCCTAATCCTCCACCGCCCGTGTATAATCGTATCCTGTCCGCACAGCCAGCTCAGCGCTCCCTCTGTCACCTCAGACGAACGCGAAAATAAATCTTTTCTGTGTTATGATGCGCCTTTCGTCACGTTATCTCTTCCCCCGAATCCGTATCTGCGACAGTCATAAATGACCCCCAACAACGCTGCGCTTGTTAGGTGTCTCCGCGTGCTGTCAGGCCTGCGACCCCGCGGTGCGTGCGTCCACATTGTGGTCATGGCGAGCCCGGGCGTCAGTTTTCCTCTCTCTGCGTACAGTACCTCGCGTCTCGTCGCCGTCCTGTCCTGGGCTGTATCTCGGAGTGTGGAGGTCCTCGCCGTGTGTCGGGAGTGCGCCGGCGGGTAGGCAGCCCAACGTACCCGCGGGCTCGGCGCGGTGCCGGCCGCCGCGGTCCGGGCTGCCTCCAGCTGCGCTGAGCTGCGTTGCCGGTTCCCGGCCGGTTTACTTCCCCCTCGGCGTGGCTGACCCCGCCGCGCCGGGGGGTGAGCGCCGGCCGCCGGTATTGCCCAACGCGACGCCACGCTTGTTTCCTGCTGTTGTGCAATCGTGTGTAAATAGTTTGGCAAGAAAATGGTAACCCCGTTTGTTGGGCGCGAGCGGAGGAGCAGAGTTGTGCGGCCGGGACGGTTGTGATGGTTGTGATGTGGTGGTTGTGCAGCGGGGCAAGCGGGGACTGCGTTGTTACGCACCGAGGATGAAAGTCTCCTTCCCGGGCATGTTCATTTGAATGCGGGAATCTTCCCACACTGCGTATGTACAGGTGATAAACCTGCCCGCATGTGTTTGCGCACGCATCCACTTTTCTTTAGTTTTTATTACAAAAGGTAATGAGTGTACTCATTGTATATTGCTCTGTGGAATCTCTCTCTCGAATATTTTTGTTCAACCGATTTACAAAGGAAACGGCCGTTTCTCTTGCTTGTAAAAGTAACTTCTTTGACTCTCTCCGCGCACGCGTTTTTTTCTTTTGTGTAGTATGTTATTGGATCGGGACTTTGGGGTTCTTTTTGGAAAGGTAGAAGTAATCCTCATTTGTACAAACACATTTACTTAAAAAGGAACAAACATAACAAATTGTGTTTACAAACATAACAATATGTACAAGACACACACATTCGCACACACATTCAGACACACACATACACACACGAAGACAGTCACAAGTTTCAGGTTATTAACAACAGGTCGGCACAAAACATTTTGTTACTCTAAGATTTTGGTTTCAAAAATTAATACGGAGAGACAATCGTCGTCTATCCTTTGTTTTTGTTTTCTTTTCGTTTTTTTGGTATCACCTTGACATTTTATATTTATTGATCACGGGTCTGGTAACTTTGTTTTCAATATCAGTAAAAATCGTTTTCATTTTGCGCACAAGGGGACCTGGCGGGGCAAAGGTCTTTGGCCTCTCAAGCCTGGGGAAAACAGTCGGCCGCTGGAGACCGAAGACCTTTACTCTTTGTTGAGCAGGTTAGTTCTAGGTGGTAGCTCCTCGGCGCTCACGCGGCGGGAGGCTGCAGGTACTCGGTGGGCTGCTGGACAGCCTGCTGGACAGGCTGCTGCACGGGCTGCTGGGGGAAGGCGACGAGTGGACTACTGTCCTGCCGCCTCCACCTCTGCTGTTCGGCGAACTGCTGTTGCTGCTGCTGCGCCGCTTGCTGCCACGATCTGTCCCACTGCTGCTGGGGCTGTGGCTGGGGCTGCGCCTGCTGGAGGTTGTCCTTGCGGTCCCAGCCCTCGTGGTGAGGTTTGTGCTCGGGGATGGGGAACCATTCGGAAATCCAGACCGGCTTCCAGATCTTCTTCCACGCAGGAACCCAGATCTTCTTCCAGGCGGGCACTTGGATTTCTTTCCAGTCTTCTTTCCACTCCAGTTTCTTGTCATCAACCCAGATTTGCTTCTTGCTTGGCACCCAGACCTGTTTCCACGCCTCTTTCCACGCCAGTTTCTTGCTTTCCACCCAGATTTGCTTCTTCTTGGGGACCCAGATTTGTTTCCAGTCTTCCTTCCACGCCAGTTTCTTGCTCTCAACCCAGATTTGCTTCTTGCTGGGGACCCAGATTTGCTTCCATTCTTCCTTCCATTCCAGTTTCTTGCTTTCTACCCAGATTTGCTTCTTCTCAGTTCTCCAGATCTTCTTCCAGTGTGCCTTCCAGACGACCTTTTTCCTCCAGATGTCGTGTGCTTTGTATTCCCAGCCGTGATCGTCCTTGCCTAGGTGTTTAGGTCCGGGAACCCATTGTTTGACTAGCTCTGGAACCCAAATCTTCTTCCAGTCGGGAACTTGAATTTCCTTCCAGGCAGGGACCTTGATGGGCACCCAGATGGGCTTTGAGTATTTCTTCCAGGCCGGAACCTGAATTTCCTTCCAGGCAGGGACCTTGATGGGCACCCAGATGGGCTT
>NW_026272091.1:0-1035 GCF_000697945.3 Frankliniella occidentalis | reverse complement strand
AAACAGTTTTCCTTTTGTGTGTTAGTTGTCTTGAACGGGAGTTACACGTCGCAACGCGCAGTGGCGTAGCGGTTTGGGGCGCCGTGCCGGTTCTCCATCTTAGGTCCTACTATCATGCTGGAAGGCGAGGAGGAGGGAGGGGAGGGAGAGGGGGGAGGCACTTCTGAGGGGCAGCGGGGCAGCAGCAGCAAGCAGCCCGGCGCGGCGTGCGCGCGAGGCAAACGTGCAGCCAAGTCGGTTTTGGAAAGCGCGCCGCCGGCCGGCCGGACCGCCAGCCGATCGTCAGCTGTTTGTTTGTTGCTGTTGACGTGCGGCTCGCTGCTCTCACCCACCCATCGTCCCCGATCTCGCCCGCTCTTCCTATATGGTTGTCTGCATTGTGTTTTTTCCAAATGTGTTTGTCGATTTTGATTCTAATCTTGTTTTAATCTTTGTGTACTTTAGATGGTGATTGGCGCCGTCGTTCGGGGACCAAGTCTGTGCCGTGCCGAGACCGAGACGCTGCAGTGGTGACACGACCGCCCACAGTGGAGAGGTTATTTGCTGCCATCCCACTTTCAAACTGTGCATCGTCGTTGAGAGGCAGTGCTGAAAGAACAATGGAGTAAAGAAGGTTGGTCAAGTAAATGGTAGCACCGGGCGGATGGATTACCTAAGTCTGGGCGCAGAGAAATCCCTAACCTCCAAAACTCAAATGCGTCATTCGCTCCCTTCCAGAGGGGACATGTGTTTGTCAGTAGGGTGTGAAAATGAACTCATTTTGACGCTAACCCTCTAAATATACTGCGGTTAGGTAGCCAGATGAAGCTAATTTCGGCGTCAAACGTGGGTTAGAGACAAGTTTTTGACGATTGTGTTCCACTCTTGGGCTTCCCTTTCCCCGAGGTCGGCTTATCTTAACCTAACCTCTGAAAAGGTGCTGTGATACTACTTTCGGTCTTTTGAATAACGCCCCATGTAAAATGACGGCACTGAGAGTCACCCCCTTCCTTCGCTTCACGATATTAGAACTGTTCAAAACCTGGCCCCCTTGCC